>NC_133648.1:51085242-51285295 GCF_009905375.1 Apium graveolens | reverse complement strand
ATAATGTGCTATTAGCTCAAATTTATTAAAATTTTATCATCAAATTGTAATTTTATCTATTTTATTAAATTGTAATATATAAAGTGATTACTACATATAAGCATATTATTTTGATGATAAATTGTAATAAATAAATATAAGCATATATGATTATTACATATAAAGTGAAAATTCATCCCTCTTTATTTTCTATCTACTTTGAAGAATGTATTGATAGACATGTTCAAGAAGTAAAAAAAGTGAGTAATGTTAAAAAATCCACTCCAGTTCATGATGCCGTTCTACTAAAGATTAAAGCGGATAGTATTATATATAATTTCCAAGATATAATTGATCCAACCATAATAGATTATTGTCAAAAATAGTAGGATGCATAAAATAGGATGCATGTTCACATGCTAATTACATTCCTACTGCTGAGAAACTCTGATGCATACACTTAGCCACATTCATAGGCTGATGCATGAGTAATCCAAAACAATCTAATGATCATGATTCATATCCTCTTGTAGTAGAAGTGATGATCTCCAAACATGAGGAAAAGAATAAGTATGTGAATATGCACAGTATGCACCAACACATGTAAAATGGTTTTTGTAAAACTTTTTAAAAGTATCTTCCCATAATGAGGACCTAATCAACATATTCCTTAAGGATACATGACAAAATCAGAGTAACATAACAGTTGAAAACAGGATGAAAAATTCAAATTGTTAACTACCATTCGGTTATTACAGATCATGGTAACTGTTAAATTTATCGGAAAAGAACTGCCAAAAACTACCAGCCATACTCACATGTATATATACTGTTAGATATTTTGAGATGTCATGTCTAATATGATTTGTGTTTAGTTTTCAGAATTTAATAACAGGACAAATCAGGACTTACTGAAATCAGGACTTACTGGAAGTCAGAACTTAATATTAGAACTTAAGGTCATATCAGAACTTAAGTGCGGGAAGATTTTCAGATAAGGAATGAAGCTGATTTACAGGAGAAGATCGAGACTAAAATAAAAGAAGATATGCATGGAAAGAGTTAGAAGACTGGAAGACTTATAGAAGATATCTGATTGACATATTTTAGGAGACATAATTATATTCCATATCAATTAGAAGTTATCTTGTAACTGTGTACTATATAAACACAGACTTAGGGTTTACACTATATGTGTTATCATTATCAAGAAGATTATACATTGTAACCTAGCAGCTCTTAGTGATATTTATTCATCACTGAGAGAGAATAGCAGTTCATATTGTAACAAAGTTTATTCAATATACTTGATCTTTGTTACATACTTGTGTTAAATCGATTTGATTGTATAAACACTGTATTCAACCCCCTTCTACAGTGTTGTGTGACCTAACAAGTGGTATCAGAGCTTATCTGTTAACACACATATAGTAAAGATCCAAACAATCATGTTTGAAGAAACACAAACTCCAACCAAGCCCACCAAAACTCAAGAAACTCAAAACACTGAAACCCACAGTCGATATGAGACTATTAGGGTTCCCATACTGAGACCTTCTGAGTATCCCATATGGAAAGTGAACATGGCTATGCTTCTGGAAGCTACAGATCCAGAATACCTTGACAGAAATAATGAACGACCACATAAGCCAACCAAGCTCTCTGTTGTAGTTGCTGATCAACCAGCAAAGACCATACCAAAGGAGAAAAGTGAGTATACAGCTGACGACATCTCATCTATTGCCAAGGATGCAAGGGTAAGGCATTTGCTGCATAGTGCCATTGATAATGTCATGTCAAAAAGGGTAATTCATTGCAAGACTGCAAAAGAGATATGGGATGCTTTGGAAACAAGATGCCAGGGAACTGATGCAATCAAGAAGAACATGAAGACTATACTCACACAAGAGTATGGGCACTTTGACTCAAAAGCTGATGAGTCATTAACTGATTTATATGACAGGTTTTCCAAACTCTTGAATGATCTGTCACTGGTGGACAAGGAATATGATCTTGAAGATTCAAATCTAAAATTCCTTTTAGCTCTTCCTGAAAGTTGGGATTTGAAGTCTACTACCATAAGAGACAACTATGACCTTACTGAAACTACTCTTGATGAAATCTATGGTATGCTCAAGACTCATGAACTTGAGATTGATCAAAGGAGCAAGAGGCACGGAAGAAAGTCAAGGACATTTGCTCTTAAAGCTGAGGAGGAATCTTTAAAGGTGCTGTCTCAAAGAAGGGCAAAAGAAAGGCTATCATCATAAAGTCTGATTCAGAGTCATAATATTCTGATGATGATTCAGAAACTGAAAGTTTACCTGAAATGGATCCTGATGAAGAGATGATGCAACTGTGTGCTCTTATGGTTAAGGGTATCACAAAGATAGCCTACAAGAAATTCAGAAAAGGCAAGAAGTTTTCTAGGAAAAGTGGAAGTTCTGATAAGAAAGGTTTCAGAAAGTATGAAGGTAAAGGAAAGTCTGATAGAGGAGACAACTTAAATGTCAAATGCTACAATTATGGTAAAAGAGGCCACATATCTCCTGACTGCAAGAAAGGAAAAATAACAAAGGCAAGGCACTTGTCACAAAGAAGAAAAGCTGGACAGACACTTCAGATTCTGAACATGAGGTGAACTATACCTTGATGGCAAATGCTGATAGCAGTCCTGAAACTGCTGGATTAAAGGTACCTCAAACATCCTATGCTTTTCATACTGATGATATTACTGAGTTGAGATTATCTTAAAACCATGTTCATTAGTTATAGAGATCAGACTTTAACATGTGAAAGATTAACATCTGAAAATCTTGCTTTTAAAAAGAGAAATGACTATTTAGAAAAGGAGTTAGTTTTTCTTCATCAAACTAAAAAAGAAAGAGATGATGCTTTGTATGTTAGAGATGAAGTGCTAAAATTGAATGAATCTAAAAAATGATTTAGAAAAGGAAAGAGAGATTATCAGAACTTGGACTAACTCTGGTAGAACAACTCAGAATTTACTAAGTAGTTAAACAGACTGCTAAGCCAAAGGTAAATCCTATTAAGTTTGTAGCAAAACTATAAAGTCTAATTCTGAAAAGATGAAAGAATCTAGGACATAAGTAAAAGAAAAATCAACTTCTGACAAATTAGAACAGGATAAACCAGCTGAAGAAAACATAGGCTTAATGACTAAGAAGCAGCTTAAGCATAAGCTGAAAGAGATTAGGAATGTCAACAAGGTAAAGGAAGCTAGGAAAAATAGGAATGCAAAGGAAGGTGTGAATAAAAAAATAATTATATGCCTGTTCCTAATGCTCCTAGAAAGAAATGTTATAACTGTTAAAACTCTAACCATCTTGCTTCTTTTTGCAGGAAAAATAAAGATATAAACTCTTTACCTCTTAAATCAGGAATTAAGAGTCAGTCTGTTAGGTTTAAACCACAAAATCCTTGTTTTCATTGTGGTAGTTTATTGCATTCCATCTATACTTTTAAGGAATATCATAGTTTGTACTATGATTATTATCAAATAAAACCTTCTTTGAAGAAACTTAGTAGTATTCCTTCTAGTGTAAAGTCTGATGCAAAGTCTGATATAAATTCTGATAAACAACATGTTAGCATAAACTCTGAAGTTAAATCCGCTGCAAATGCTAACAAACTTAAAAGGCCAAAGGATCCAAGCAAGTCTGGGTCCTTAAAACTAACCAATAGTGGTCTTTGTGATTGCAGGGCAACAGGAAAAATATCCTAGTGCTGGACAGTGGATGTTCATGACATATGACTGGAAATAAAGCCCTGCTATCAGACTTTGTGGAGAAAGCTGGCCCAAGTGTTTCTTATGGAGATGGCAATATTAGAAAAACATTGGGATATGGCAATATCAATCTTGGGAATGTCATCATTGAAGAAGTAGCTCTGGTCTCAGGACTTAAACACAACCTTCTGAGTATAAGTCAAATCTGTGACAAAGGTTATCATGTGGATTTTTTTGAAGAACACTGTGAAGTTGTAAGCAATTCTATAGGCAAAGTGGTTCTGAATGGTTACAGGCATGGTATGTGGCGCCCTCCAAACCCGGGTCAGAAGTTTGGGGTCCACAACACATATACAATACATAAACCTGAATAAGAAATATTATTTACAATGACCCTGCTTTACATAACCGGATCGCAACAGGTTAAAGTATGAAAACAAGCCACAATCTTAACCTTTATTACAACGTACCAAATCCCAACTAATTTAACTTACAATTGATAATGAAATCATTCTTACAATCTGACTATCTCTATACCGCATGAAGCTTCTGCTAGCTCGATTGAACTCAACTGGAACCTTAGCCCGCACTTTTGGACTGAGGAACTTCACTATCATCATATTCTTTTCAACTGTAAAATATATAAAAGAATCGCAAGGGTGAGCTAACTAGCTCAGCAAGTCATAATAGTGATAACAGGGGTTAAACAATGATCAAATGAGATGATTCAAAGGAATCAAGTTTCTTTTTAACTAATCATTAGAATTGGATATTCCTTTTGAGTTTTTAAAAAAAACAAAGGTTAGGCTGCTGATCAGTCACGCACTAACCCCGAGCAAGCACATAACACCTCTAATTACTGGATCCAAGGCACACATTGGCCTAACTTGACCATTGGTATGGTCTGACCACGAATCTGGTCCACATAGATAAAAACTATCCAATCCTAAAGCAGTTCAATATGATAAACAATATAATTCAAAAACCAGATCATAATCAATGATGGTTAAACACTTGAATAAAAACGCAAGGAAACTCATGGATATCTCAAGGGTATATCAGGATATGTATAAGAAACGGTTTTCAGTTTGTACAAGGGTCAGGTATTAGACCAGTAATGATTTTTCAAGATATGGTTCTTTGAGGTTATAAAGAATGATTGGAGTATAAAAGTTTCTGTGTTTTCAAACCATTCTCTTCCAGTGTTTGGTGTTTGGTAGTTATACCTTTGAAGAGTAGTATTATATTTGTATGGTTTGGTGTTTGAGGATCAACAAAGGACGGATTATAAAGAATAAAGCTTATGGCTTAAGATCAAGAAAATCAGGGTTCAAGGTTAAATGGTTTAAAGCTCTTGCAATACAAAACAGGAGTTATTTTGAATAATAGCGACATGTTATAAAACAGTTCAAAAACATTGGTAATATATATCTTGAAGAAAAGTTCAGAAATACTTGCCTTACAAGGCTTTACAACTATTACTGATCATCTCTGAGCCGATTCTGCTGCTCAGGCTCTAACGTCCAACCACTATATCCCATTGGATTCGACTTCGACACTCAGGTCTTTCTGTTGAAACTCTAGTGAGCTCGTCGACTGACCACTAAGTTATCTTTAGTCCACCGTCCACTTTCAGGTTCCCGACTACAACCTACAGGGTCGAAATACCCTATGTTAGACGTCTAGGTATGCTTGACATATCCTCGATACTAATTCTTACCCAACGATATTCAAACCCGACTCGTAATTATTCATATTAGAATAACACAGTCAACAATTAGGGTTCACATTCTCGAAATCGATCCAGTGTCGTTTTTAGAAAATACGTATACTCGTCATTTTTCAAAATTAGGGTTACTGCGTTTTGGACAAAATATACAACACAACATACAATCAGGTTTCTGTATAAAACATACATATATGTATTTACTTATACTTGCTCGATGTCCCGATAATCCTCGGATACACTCCCGTATTTCCGTAGTTCGATTTCCCGGAAATCGGACAGCGTTCCCTTTGTTTATCGGACTACCCGTCGAAACATCAATCGACGTCAAATCCCAAACACAACAATCTCAACAATTATCCAATCACATTCCAATTCCACAAATCCCAATCACTGATTTAAAAACTAATTATTATTACGTTTTTAACATTTATTTCTTTTAAAATATTAGGACTCAGAATAAACATCACAGTCCACCATCAGCTCACCGATGTTCATCGCTGACGGCGGCGGAATCAGTCGGTGCCCGAGTAATTCAGGTGTCCATACCGATTCCACCGATTATTCAGTAATTTTTCAAACAAAATAATTATTTTATTTCACGAAATCCATCAATAATTCTTGCAGAAACCAACAATTTCAATAATTAACAGATTCCCAACACAGGCGCGTGTGTTACACGCACAACAACAGAGTAACCGGGTAACGCAGAGACAGCCGGCAACAAGCCGGAAAATGAGAACACGGAACACAATCCCTACACACATGAATCAGTACAGAACAGAACATAACCATAGTACCAAGAACTAAACCAATAACTAACTGCATAAACAAAAGCCCCCTTTTGCAGCGACACCCAAGCGCCACCGCCCTCACCGGAAACGGAGAGGGGCGGCGATGGGGAAACAATAAAAATAACAGCAGCACAGACATCAAGCACAATACATACACACGCGTATATATATGTATATACTTAACAATCAGTCCGAAGCAAATCACGGCGTAACTTGCTCACCGGAAATCAGAGCTGCGGCGAAGCTTCGAGAACAGGGGAGAGACAAGAGGAATAAGAGAAGGATGTTGTGGTTTTTTTGTTTTTTTTTGTCAGATAATAACAGCAACACAAACGTGAGCAACTGCCACGTTTTTGTCTGATTTTCTAGGTTCAAACACGTGTACTACCTCTCTGAATGGCCTTATTTGTATCGCTTTAATTGGTTTAACGATATAAGGTGCAGATAAAAATAATCCTGAAAATTACCAAATTAATTTCAAATTATCACAATAATTAAAGTTAATAAAATAAATTTTTCTCATAATTTGTAAAATATTTTTGAAACGCAACTCGAACCCGCATTTAATGAATAACGACCGAGCTGCTCTTAAAACAAATTTAAAATTCGCGAAAATAATCTTAAAATATTAGAAATATCCCGAATTAAATGAAAACAAAATTTTCGAAATTTTAAAATAATTTCTAAAACGCACTTTATACCCGCTTTTAACAAATAACTGAAACACGAGGGTGAAATTAATCCGAAAATTTCCAAAATAATTTTAAAATTCTCAGAATATTCCAAACTTAAATAAATATGAGTTTCATAATTTTTGAAGAATTTTAGAATTAAATATGGATTTTACCGATAAAAGCATTCATAAAATCATTTAAAGATAATAATTAATAAAATATTGATTTCTCAATTTTATAAAATCCAAAAATAATTATTGTAATTATAAAATCATAAAAACAATTTTAAAGACATTTCAATATTTATACAAATAAATTTGCACTAAATCCACTTTTGAAAGTGAAAACAATTCAATATGATCCCATAATTAATCACGCGGACAACCCGGTACCCTATAAATCACATATGGGTAATAATCAAACAACACATAGCGGTCAACATCATCACACATATTTTATTTATTTAATAATTTTCCATAATTATATAATTAAATAATTCAAAAGTACACGAGTCGTTATATCCTTCCCCCCTTAAAAGGATTCTGTCCTCAGAATCTGATCTAACTAAACAAGTGAGGATATTTCCAAGCATATCTGACTCTAGTTTCCAAGTAGACTCTTCTACTCGAGGATTTCAAACGTACTTATTATAGATATACACTCATTTTCAATGACTTGTCCTTTAACGATCAAGAATTTAGATCGATCACTATATACAAAACAAACTTGGACCAGAGCCCATTGGCTCTGATCCATCACTTGATTCGAATAAGATACTTATCGTCTTAACTTCGACACACAGATTACATTATAGGTATATACGGTTGTAACGGTAATATCAACGCATAAACAACTCTATCTATATTATCAATACCTCGAATGGTTCATTAATTTAGGACTTAACCTGTCCCTTCTTCTCAAACTCATCCATTCCTTTCGAGGTGAAACTTGTACTAACACTACTGGTCCTATTTCTATACTCATATGTTCTCTCGATACCATTTCGCCTTCTTTCTTTGTCTACTCCGAGCTGCTACAATCAATATCATTACACTCCTGGTGTGCCGGTTTAACTTAGAATTTGACAACTTTCTTTCTCCCACTTTATCTTAATAGCAATGGAGACCTACCCACGTCCACATGAAGCTTGGTAAAATGGCATTACAAAGCCGACATCGCTGATAAATGATCATTCAGTGTTTCCTTAAAACTCAACTTCTCAACATATCTTGCATTTCCTGCATCACTTCCGTATTTTAACTCTCCGTTGAAGGATGATAGGCGGTGCTCGTTTTCAACTTGGTTTCCAAACATTTAAACATCTCTTACTCTTTCCCCATATGTTAAGGCTGAAAAGTAATCTCATGAATTCATGTATTGTCACCTTTAAGTATTTGAAATTCAGATTCCACTCTTTTCAATTCGTTTATTAACTCCTCGGTGGTCTTCATTACATCTAATCCTTTTTGTCAGCATAAGGCATCTGTTACCATACGGCTTTGCTTAGGTAGTTGTAAATGGATTAATTCATAATCTTTTGTTAACCTTGGTCAAAATTTTATTCTTGAAGACTCAACGTATAGTTGCTTTCCTTCTGATCTTTGGAGAAAAATCTTTGGGCATTCCATGCAGGCTTTCTTATTCTTTGAATAACTGAGGATGTTATCAATAAATACAATTTGCTTATCCAAGTACTCCTTATACACCACGTTCCTTAATTCCTTGTAGTCACCTGATACACTTGTCATTTCACATAATATCATCAGAGCTTGCAATGCTCTGAACTCACTTTGATCGTAATCTCTGATATTTCCTCAGGTCAGATCTTAAGTTAGTTCTCAGTACATAACACACTTCTTAAATTAAGTCTTATAAGTAATGAATTCTTTATAGGGTCTCACTTATTCTTATTCATTGTTTTGTTAAACTCCTGCTAATCAGTACATACTCTTATAATTTCATTCCTTTTCTCCATAAACATCACTGGTACTCTTCATAATTCACTTTTTGTAAAACCATTCCCTGGGTCTGCCTTATCCATTAGGGCCCAATAGTTCACCTTAATTCTTTGACGTGTCCAACACTTTCTAATCCATTTTGAAATATCCTTCTTATACCTGGTTATCGTTGTTTTTCTTTTATTTCCATATATTTTGGCATCTCCTCAATAGAGTATATACTTTATACTATGAATTCCCTGTGGCATTTCATTTCTTAATTCTTCTACTTGTAACTTCCAAGTGCTGGAAGAGAACATGGGGATATCGTGATCATTCTCCTGGGCGCATAAATTTCCTCTCACTACTAACAGCGTGATCCATTATCTTCTTTTGACATCTCCTTATCTTTCTCTTAACAACTTCAACTGAAAGGTCATACTATTCATCCTTGCTCCTGTTTGGATTATAAACTCTGACTCCCAATTCCAACTTCTAAAATTCCATAGAAAATTCTTCCGGTATAGTTTCTATGTCCGTTATTGATTTCCTCTATCTTTGCTTTTCCTCGTGAATACATACTTCAACCTCTTATGGCCCGTATAGATCTTACACCTTTCTCCATACATACCATGTTTCCCAAATCTTTCAAAAAAATATTATTACTGTTAATCTCAAATTATGGGTAGAATACTTCTGCTCATAAGGTTTCGGTTGTCTTGATGCATATACAATAACTCTATTGTGCTGCATCAACACACATCCTATTCCCTAATGAGAAGCATCACTATATCTACCAAATCTCCTTGATATTTTCAAAATAATAAGCAGGTGCTGTAATTCTTTCATTTAACTCCGTAAAACTTTGTTCACCCTTCTCTACTTCATATAAACTTCTTATTTTTCCTGGTTAGCTTCGTCCAAGATATTGTAACTTTCAAGAAATCTTGCACAAATTTTTCGATAGTAACCGGCCCATGATAAACTTCTTACTTTTATTGGTGTTTCGGGTCTCGTCATACTCACTTTTATTCATAGCACTTTAATTTCTGCTGAATCTCTTTTGATCTTCTCCACTATGACTATTTATGCTAAGAACTATATTTCACACAACTTCTTTCTTTTCCAACTTCTCTCAGTTTTTAAATACTTTACATGGTCCTCCGTTGACTTTATGTGTTACCCTTCAGCTTATCCAAATATTCCTTAAAGGTTCTGTCCATCTAGTTCAAATATCACTGGTATATTGGTTAATCCAAATGACAATACGAAAACAGTATTTAGTTCTGAAAATTATCTTTGATATATCCATAGGTTTAATCTTCAATTGGTGAAATACCAAGTCTTAAATCAATCTTATAAAAGTACTTTGTTTCTTGCATTTGATCGAACAAATCATTGGGTCGAGGTAATAGATACTTGCTCTTGATAGTAAACTTATTAAGCTTTCGCTAGTCGACGCATAATCTCATACTTCCATTTTCTTATTAACAACTAGTACTGGTGCACCTTATAGGATATGTTGGGTCTAATCGCTTCTTCTTCAAATATCTCTTGCGTCTACTTTGCTAGCTTCCTCATTTTAACTGGTGCCATTTTGGGTAAGGCCGTAGTCACTGGCTTCGTCTCAGGCGTTAAGTCAATCGCGAGCTTCCTTCCTCTATCGGGAAGAAATGTTGATAACTCATCTAAAACATATCTTGAAACTCCTTAATTGCTATTAAATCTTCAAATTTTGTTTGCTTCTGACTTTTATTTATCTCATAATCACCATAATACTCATATCTTGATCACCGTAATCATTATTAACAAATTCTTTTCCTTCTTTCATCTTCTGAACCTCATCACCTTCTCATTTGGCATCAAAATTATATTTTCATCGCGACGGTCTGTCTGGACATGCTTTAACAGTTAATCCATTCCTTAGAATAATATCAAATCCTCTTATCCTCCATGATATCAATTCTTCACAACTTATTCCAGGAATCTCAAATTCACCATTGGTACTCACTTATTTAACAACCACACGTTCTTGACTTGCTAGTCCTTTAATCACAATCTTATCAATTCAATAGGGTAATTCATCTTATCAACAAAACCTTGAGAGATAAACAATTAAGTTTCTCTCACATCTTTTAATACTTTAACACATAAGGTATTCCCCTAATCATCCATATGATCACGTCCATATTCTGAATAGCATATTTCACAGGAAAATCGCATATTCTCGTTCTCGAAAACGTATTCTTATTGGAGTAGATTCCCTTGATTCTTAATGGATTCTTCACTGGGACTAGTGATTTGCAATCCTCGCCAGGTGCCGTTATTTCTTTCCCATACATAAGATGTAGATGGAACTTCGTCCACTTGATTCAGGATACGTTGATTTCTGTTTGCAAACTTCTTGCAAAGAATGACAATACAATGAAATGACTAGAAGGATTCAAAATTCAACAAAAATTAGAGTTGAAAAGAAAGAAGAAGTAAGGATTTGAATATGAATGAGACAACCACATTGGTGCTTAAGATGGCCAGTCTTTCGTACCATATGGCATACAGCACATGATTAGGTGGCGTCCCACCCAACTCTTCGTCATTCTGACAAAGTGTCTCACCATAACACTGTTTGTCCCAATCAGAAAGCAAAACTTGAGGGAAACAATTAAATTTGGAAGGAATGCAATATCCTTCTTTTCGATATCATAGCAATGAGTTGATTTAAGAAAAGAAGTTCATACTTATTTAGGAATAAAAAAAGGAATATACGCTATAATATTGAAGACAAGAACGATACCATTGGTCACCATCCACATTTCACTTATATTCATCTTTCGAGCTTGTTCGATCATATCTCCATTGTTTCATATAATAACTTTTAGAAAGTACATTGAAATGTCTTCGCAAATTAAGCATTATGGTAGATTCTTACTTGTCACGTCTTGCGTCTTTAACATCACACCTCTACATATAATACTTTAACAACTCGATCATAATGACGTCCCTACCAGACAACCTCGAGTTTCTTTTTTTTTTTTCAATTTAGAATAACCCCGAAGCATTCAACATAGCGATCCTTGTGTTAATAATATTCTTCTTTTTAGGAAATCTGGAAATCTTCTCAATCTCCTTCAGTCATACTCAGACTTCTGTTAGATCAGTGAATTCTTTGAACTTGGATAATCCTGTAATTGGATGAGTAATTGCTCCATACACTGATTCTGTTGTTAATCTTATTAAACAATATTTGTACCTTTCTGTTGAGAATAACCAACTTCTTCATAATCGCGGATCACTTTGTCCTCTGAATTAACAATACTAAGTTTGAAACAGCATTCTTCCAGGTAATCCGGGCTTTCTAACAAACAAGAAACTCAAGTAGTAACTTGACAACCAATGTTTAAAAATCATTTTATTTGAAAAGGCTTTTAGAAATTTGTAAAGGAAAATCTTTTTCGAACACTTGTTTTAAAAGTTTAGAAAATCACAAACCTGGTTGTCCTTACTATATGAGTTGGTTGTTGTCCTTTCGACCTATAACAAGGTACCATATTAAAGAAACAATTACATAAGAATTCATTCACTCCAATCTATTTTTCCTTTATCGGGTCCATTTGCTTTCCTTAATCGACGAAAACTTCAATTGTCGTTGCATGTTATCTTTTCATAGCTTCACGTCAAAGCTTCCATACTGGTAATACTCCCGACATTTCCGTTGCAGTAGTTAAGTAAAACAGGCTATCCAATAGTCAATAAGTTTATTTCATAGAACAAAGTTTGCTCGTATCACATCACATTACTACTTTACATATCGCATTTATCATATCATCATTTAATTTCACAAAAATCCCAGGTTTATGCTTTTCTCTCTACTCTTTCAAAATTCATCTAGTTATACCATACTTATTCACGAGTGGCTTAGTCACTAAGGGCTTCTTTTAACCCGATAACAGCTATCCTCTGAAATACTTAAATCTCCTTTCTAAACTTCGTCTTACCTTTATTTATAACTCAAGCGCTCACTATTTACTGTAGCTCTCGAATCCATCCTCGTAGGTACAATCGCTTCATAGGACAAGTTCTAAACTGGGGGTATAGAACAGGATATAGGGTAAACTAAAGAGATACGCTCACAGCCGAATGTTTAGTGAAAGAGGAATAATCAGATGGAGGTTCTTGAATAGGTAATCTCATATCAAAAGGTAGAAAGTAGCGTAGAATAGCTTGAAGAAGTGCAACCGTTATAACAGAAGGTAGTGCCATTAATACTGATGGAGGAACAAGGTGCAATTCTGATCTGAGAGAAGATGACGATCCTCGAACGGAAAGCTCCAAATGATCAAATGACACCGGGAAATCAAGATCTGCCATTGCCGTTGTCTGGAAATCACGTCGCAAGCTGAGAATCCTGAATCGCAACACGAACCGTGCGGAAGACTTACTATATAGTTGCACTCATCCTCACAACATCTTATCTTTCTGTTTCCTATTCCTAATCCTAACCCTCTACCCAATCCCGACAATCTAGGCTTGTTTCAGTGACTTATAACCTGTAGCTCTGATACCAACCTGTGGCCCCTCCAAACCCGGGTCAGAAGTTTGGGGTCCACAACACATATACAATACACAAACCTGAATAAGAAATATTATTTACAATGACCCTACTTTACATAACCACGGATCGCAACAGGTTAAAGTATGAAAACAAGCCACAATCTTAACCTTTATTACAACGTACCAAATCCCAACTAATTTAACTTACAATTGATAATGAAATCATTCTTACAATCTGACTATCTCTATACCGCATGAAGCTTCTGCTAGCTCGATTGAACTCAACTGGAACCTTAGCCCGCACTTTTGGACTGAGGAACTTCACTATCATTCATATTCTTTTCAACTGTAAAATATATAAAAGAATCGCAAGGGTGAGCTAACTAGCTCAGCAAGTCATAATAGTGATAACAGGGGTTAAACAATGATCAAATGAGATGATTCAAAGGAATCAAGTTTCTTTTTAACTAATCATTAGAATTGGATATTCCTTTTGAGTTTTTAAAAAAAACAAAGGTTAGGCTGCTGATCAGTCACGTACTAACCCCGAGCAAGCACACAACACTGCTCTAATTACTGGATCCAAGGCACAATTGGCCTAACTTGACCATTGGTATGGTCTGACCACGAATTTGGTCCACATAGATAAAAACTATCCAATCCTAAAGCAGTTCAATATGATAAACAATATAATTCAATAAAACCAGATCATAATCAATGATGGTTAAACACTTGAATAAAAACGCAAGGAAACTCATGGATATCTCAAGGGTATATCAGGATATGTATAAGAAACGGTTTTCAGTTTGTACAAGGGTCAGGTATTAGACCAGTAATGATTTTTCAAGATATGGTTCTTTGAGGTTATAAAAATGATTGGAGTATAAAAGTTTCTGTGTTTTCAAACCATTCTCTTCCAGTGTTTGGTGTTTGGTAGTTATACCTTTGAAGAGTAGTATTATATTTGTATGGTTTGGTGTTTGAGGATCAACAAAGGACGGATTATAAAGAATAAAGCTTATGGCTTAAGATCAAGAAAATCAGGGTTCAAGGTTAAATGGTTTAAAGCTCTTGCAATACAAAACAAGAGTTATTTTGAATAATAGCGACATGTTATAAAACAGTTCAAAAACATTGGTAATATATATCTTGAAGAAAAGTTCAGAAATACTTGCCTTACAAGGCTTTACAACTATTACTGATCATCTCTGAGCCGATTCTGCTGCTCAGGCTCTAACGTCCAACCACTATATCCCATTGGATTCGACTTCGACACTCAGGTCTTTCTGTTGAAACTCTAGTGAGCTCGTCGACCACTAAGTTATCTTTAGTCCACCGTCCACTTTCAGGTTCCCGACTACAACCTACAGGGTCGAAATACCCTATGTTAGACGTCTAGGTATGCTTGACATATCCTCGATACTAATTCTTACCCAACGATATTCAAACCCGACTCGTAATTATTCATATTAGAATAACACAGTCAACAATTAGGGTTCACATTCTCGAAATCGATCCAGTGTCCTTTTAGAAAATACGTATACTCGTCATTTTTCAAAATTAGGGTTACTGTGTTTTGGACAAAATATACAACACAACATACAATCAGGTTTCTGTATAAAACATACATATATGTATTTACTTATACTTGCTCGATGTCCCGATAATCCTCGGATACACTCCCGTATTTCCGTAGTTCGATTTCCCGGAAATCGGACAGCGTTCCCTTTGTTTATCGGACTACCCGTCGAAACATCAATCGACGTCAAATCCCAAACACAACAATCTCAACAATTATCCAATCACATTCCAATTCCACAAATCCCAATCACTGATTTAAACCAACTAATTATTATTATTCGCGTTTTTAACATTTATTTCTTTTAAAATATTAGGACTCAGAATAAACATCACAGTCCACCATCAGCTCACCGATGTTCATCGCTGACGGCGGCGGAATCAGTCGGTGCCCGAGTAATTCAGGTGTCCATACCGATTCCACCGATTATTCAGTAATTTTTCAAACAAAATAATTATTTTATTTCAAGAAATTCATCAATAATTCTTGCAGAAACCAATAATTTCAATAATTAACAGATTCCCAACACAGGCGCGTGTGTTACACGCACAACACACAGAATAACCGGGTAACGCAGGGACAGCCGGGAACAAGCCGGAAAATGAGAACACGGAACACAATCCCTACACACATGAATCAGTACAGAACAGAACATAACCATAGTACCAAGAACTAAACCAATAACTAACTGCATAAACAAAAGCCCCCCTTTTGCAGCGACACCCAAGCGCTACCGCCCTCACCGGAAACGGAGAGGGGCGGCGATGGGGAAACAATAAAAATAACAGCAGCACAGATATCAAGCACAATACATACACACGTATATATATGTATATAACAATCAGTCCGGAAGCAAATCACGGCGTAACTTGCTCACCGGAAATCAGAGCTGCGGCAAAGCTTCGAGAACAGGGGAGAGACAAGAGGAATAAGAGAAGGATGTTGTGGTTTTATTTTGTTTTTGTTTTTTCAGATAATAACACGCAGCAACACAAACGTGAGCAACTGCCACGTTTTTGTCTGATTTTCTAGGTTCAAACACGTGTACTACCTCTCTGAATGGCCTTATTTGTATCGCTTTAATTGGTTTAACGATATAAGGTGCAGATAAAAATAATCCTGAAAATTACCAAATTAATTTCAAATTATCACAAATAATTCAAAGTTAAAAAATAAATTTTTCTCATAATTTGTAAAATATTTTTGAAACGCAACTCAAACCCGCATTTAATGAATAACGACCCGAGCTACTCTTAAAACAAATTTTAAAATTCGCGAAAATAATCTTAAAATATTAGAAATATCCCGAATTAAATGAAAACAAAATTTTCGAAATTTTAAAATAATTTCTAAAATGCACTTTATACCCGCTTTTAACAAATAACTGAAACACCGAGCGGGTGAAATTAATCCTGAAAATTTCCAAAATAATTTTAAAATTCTCAGAATATTCCAAACTTAAATAAATATAAGTTTCATAATTTTTGAAGAATTTTAGAATTAAATATGGATTTTACCGATAAAAGCATTCATAAAATCATTTAAAGATAAATAATTAATAAAATATTGATTTCTCAATTTTATAAAATCCTAAAAATAATTATTGTAATTATAAAATCATAAAAACAATTTTAAAGACATTTCAAATATTTATACAAATAAATTTGCACTAAATCCACTTTTGAAAGTGAAAACAATTCAATATGATCCCATAATTAATCACGCGGACAACCCGGTACCCTATAAATCACATATGGGTAATAATCAAACAACACATAGCGGTCAACATCAAAACACATATTTTATTTATTTAATAATTTTCCATAATTATATAATTAAATAATTCAAAAGTACACGAGTTGTTATATGGTAATATTTATGAAGCCAGACTTTCAATAAGTTCTGACGGTTCTGCAATCTGTCTGTTAAGTAGAGCATCAATTGAAGAAAGCTGGAATTGGCATAAAAGACTCTCTCATTTAAATTTCAACAACATAAATGAGCTAGTAAAGAAAGATCTTGTGAGAGGACTGCCAAAATCAGTATTTGCTCCTGATGGCCTTTGATCTATTTGGTCCATTCAATGTCATGTCTCTTGCAAAGAAGAAATATATGGTTATAGTGGATGAGTTCACAAGATACACTTGGGTGTATTTCTTGCACAAGAAGAATGAAACTGCATCTACTCTAACTGATCATGTAAGACAGCTGGATAAATTGGTCAAAGATTCTGTCAAAAGTATAAGAAGTGATAATGTCACTGAGTTCAAGAATTCAATAATGGAAGAGTTCTGCAAAGAGCATGGAATAAAGCAGGAATTTTCTGCACCTGGAACTCCACATCAAAATGGAGTTGTAGAAAGAAAGAACATGACTCTCATTGAAACTGCACGAACTATGCTTGATGAAGCAAAGCTACCAACCTACTTTTGGGTTGAAGCTGTGCAGACTGCTTGTTTTACACAGAATGTTACACTTATAAACAAGCATGGAAAAACACCATATGAGATGGTGAAGAAAAAGAAGCCAAATCTGAAATACTTTCATGTATTTGGATGTAAGTGTTTTGTTCTTAAGACTCGTCCTGAACAGCTGTCAAAATTTGATCTAAAAGCTGATGAAGGAATATTTATTGGATATCCACTTTCCACAAAAGCCTTTAGAGTCTACAATTTAAGAATAAGGTTTGTCATGGAATCTATCAATGTATCTTTTGATGATAAGAAAAATGCTGGACTTGAAGATTTCACTGATCATGATCACCTGAGATTTGAAAATGAAGATTTAAATTCTGATTCTGTAAATTCTGATGACTTAAACTCTGATCCTGTAAGTTCTGACGGGTTAAGTTCTGATGTCATTGAAACTGTGGTAACTACTGAAAGGGAAAATGTACCTATCCAGGGGGAGCAAGCTGAAGATCCTACCACAACTTAAGACTCTCAAGAAGTATTAGAACCTGTCACTGGCTCTTCAAGTTCTGATTCATCAAGTTCTGATGAGCCAAATTCTGATAATTCTGGATACTCTGATACTTCAAATCCTGATGGATCCAGCTCAAATTCTGAAGTTTCAGAGAGCATAACTACAGGGGGAGCATCAGAAAATGCTGATGGAGACAGCATGGATCATAGGGGAGGATCCAGTTCTAGAGAACAACTTTCATCTGCAAGGAAGTGGACTAAATCACATACACCTGACTTAATAATTGGAAATCCTGAAGCAGGTGTCAGAATAGAACTACAACATCAAATGAATGTCTCTATCATTCTTTTCTATCTCAGACTGAACCAAAGAAAGTGGAAGAAGCTCTTCAAGATGCTGATTGGGTGCAAGCAATGCAGGAAGAGTTAAATGAATTTGAAAGAAATAAAGTCTGGACCCTAGTGCCAAGACCAGATAACAGATCAATTGTTGGCATAAAATGGGTGTTCAGAAATAATACTGACAGTGATGGCATAATTACAAGAAACAAAGCAAAGCTAGTTGCTAAAGGCTACTCTCAACAGGAAGGTATTAATTATGATGAAACATTTGCACCAGTTGCTAGATTGGAAGCCATAAGAATCTTTTTGGCTTATGCTGCTCACAAAAAGTTTAAAGTCTTTCAAATGGATGTGAAAAGTGCTTTTCTCAATGGAGAATTGGAAGAAGAGGTATATGTTGAACAACCTCCAGGCTTTGTAGATTCAAAATTTCCAAATCATGTCTACAGGCTTGATAAAACACTTTATGGCCTTAAGCAAGCTCCAAGAGCATGGTATGAGACTTTAGCTCAATTCCTTCTGGAAAGTGGATTTCACAGAGGTACAATTGACAAAACACTGTTCTACCTCAACCATGAAAAGACTTATTTTTGGTACAAATATATAATGATATCATATTTGGTTCTACAAATTCCAAACTATGTGAAAGGTTTGCAAAACTAATGCAGTCAAGATATCAAATGAGTATGATGGGAGAACTTAGCTATTTTCTGGGACTTCAAGTCAAGCAAAATGAAGAAGGTACTTTCATAAATCAATCCAAGTACACCAGAAATTTACTGAAGAAATTTGAAATGCAAGATTGTTCAACTGCATCCACTCGCATGGCCATTGCAACCAATTTAGATAAAGATACTGGTACATCAGTAGATATTACTAACTACAGAGGTATGATTGGCTCTTTAATCTATTTAACTGCACGTAGACCTGATATCATGTATGCTACCTGTCTTTGTGCAAGATTTCAGGCAGATCCAGGAGAACCTCATCTAATAGCTGTGAAAAGAATTTTCAAGTACCTCAAAGGTACAGCTGATCTAGGATTGTGGTATCCTAGAGAATCAAATTTTAAGTTAATAGGTTACTCAGATGCAGATTTTGCAGGATGCAAAATAGACAGGATAAACACTAGTGGAAGCTGCCTAATTTCTTGGAGGCAGATTGGTTTCTTGGTCTAGCAAGAAACATAAATCAATTTCCACATCAACTGCAGAAGCAGAATATATTACTGCAGGAAGCTGTTGTGCATAGATTCTTTGGATGAAGAATCAGTTACTGGACTATGGGTTAGAATTTTCTAAAATACCTATAGTGATAATCAAAGTGCTATTGCTATGACAGGTAATCCAGTTCAACACTCAATGACAAAGCACATCAGCATTATGTACCATTTCATAAGGGAACATGTGATGGAAGGTACAGTGGAATTATTTTGTTCCAACAGATCAACAACTAGAAAATATCTTTACAAAACCACTATGTGAAGCTACTTTTACAAGACTGGTAAATGAACTTGGAATGTTTCAGGTTCTTTCTCTGAATCTGCTTAGTTTTTGTTCTCATGCATCAGACTTTATGATCAGTGTTTACAGATTGTCTTATCTTCATGTAATCTATGCTTAAATTGTAATACATTAAATGCTGATTGTTATCTGATGTGGATCTATACTCTGATAGTGATTTGAATGTTCTGCGACTATTCAATCCAATAAGGATTACTGTGCTAGATACTGACCTAGTAGTCTTTAATATACTAGAAATCCCATGTTTGAATTAGTTGTTTATGTGGAAATTCATTAACACAAGTAAATTCTGATTATGAGCTTAGTCAAATTTACTTTATGTGTCTTATTACTAAGTCACAAACTAGATTCTTGCTTCTTATATGTCAAATTCTCATGTCAGTAAATCTTCAGCATGAACCAAATGCTTGATAAGCCTCACTTATCTGAAGAAAAGAAAAGAAAAGAAAATTGATGTCAGGTACTCCTTTGAGATCTAGAGTAAATATGTAGAAGGGAAGATCCAAGTGCATTACTGGTATTAAGTTATATGCATTAGAAAAGAAAATAATTTTTTGTTGGTGACTTTTCACATTCTCTGATTACTGGAGAAATACTCTAATAATAGCATAAATTCTAATAGCAGTTGTGACTCACTTACACTGAGAAGCCACTGTAAAAAGGAATTTCAAAAGATGCATAAAATGAGCACAAACAGTTGGGGTGGACTCTTGCATAAATTTATTCTATAGTAGACTTTATATTAATGACAGATTTTAAGCACTTTTCTTAGTTATGCCTTATTTCTAAGATATACTGAAGTTTATCAGACTTTAATCTTTATATGATATTCTGCTAATGCACACACTATCACTCCATATGAATGATGAAAATTTTGGTGATTAAGTTGTTTTAGATAAACAGTTAAGTGTCATATGCATAAATTCTGAGGACAAGTTCTGATGGAAGTTCTGATGCTTAAACTCTGAAGAAATAAGTCAGTATTTGTATGAAGAATCACACAAACAAACATTCACTTTTGAGTACAGAAGCCATGTTCTGATGACTGTTAAAATCTGATAATAGTCAAGTTCTGATATTAAATCCTGATTGAAACTCTTATGCATACATGGCATTATTTATTTACTTGACTTATTTATGGTAAATACTGAAACAGTCATATTTTATCAGAATATAATTAGGTGAGATAAAAACTGTCATAATCATTTGGTTAAGTGGGAAATGTTTGTCTTGAAAAACTGCATGTGCACATTAATTACTGCTTAGTTCTCGTGCCCACTAACCTGCTTTAACTTTTTACTGACTGTTCACATGTTTCCAGGTGTAAATTGTCTTCCATGCTTCAAAAATATAACTGTTAACACATGGGCTGTATAAATAAGAGAGTTAAACGATTTTCTAATCTTTTACCTACTTTTCTTATTCACTCATCTCTCTTATTTTCTCTCACCCACTAATATTTTCTGAAGCTCTTTTTCATACAGGCATTTTATCAAACACCTTGCAAACACTCTTTTTCTCATTTGATTTCTCACAGAAATGGCACCCAAAGACATTATTTTCAATGGAGCTAAGTTTTTTCCCAACAACTACTTGGCTATTCTTAGCAAGGGTGAAGCTCCATCAGAACTACACTTCATTCATAATTTCCTTGCTAACTCTGAGATTGGGTATGCTTTGACCCAACCAGAAGCAATCTCTGGAACTCAAGTGTTGGAGTTTTGGAGAAGTGGCATGTATGATGATGGTGGTGCTCATGGGTCCCCAAGTATTATCTTTTCAACAGGGGAGGATGCCCATGTGGTGACTCTGGCCACAGTTCGACAAACACTCCATCTGCCAGAAAACTGCACATATTCAACAGTTGAGGAGCCAACTCTTCAATAGCTAATGGAAAATCTAGGTTATGAGAAGACCTTGGCAAAGCTGGGACAGTTAAAGAGACCCAACATAAGAGGGAATGGAGTTTCTTCTTTGACTGCATCACCAGAACTTTTGCAAACAAATGTTCGAACTTTGATGCAATCCCAATTCTCAGTCAACAAATCGGGTATGCTCTCATTAATCAAACTCATTTTGATTATGCAAGTGCTATTTTAGGATTTATTGGGGATAGGATGACAGAAGATAGATATACAGTTTACTTTGCTAGATTCTGTCAGCTTATTTATAGTTTTTGTTGCTCTGATGCACCCCAACTAGCAAGTGAGTTAATTGAACCATTTAAACTTGCTAAGAGAGCCTTTATTGACTTATTATCTACTGATAATAAGAAGCCTGTTTTGAGACCCCTCCAAATTCCTACATCTGTCAAACAAGTATTGGTAAATTCTGATCAAGCCACCTATGTTGTCTTATATCCTGATGTCCAACCAACCCAAGCACCTCCAAAAACTACACAACCAAACACCTCTCAACCTCAATCAACTCAACCTACCATCAGAACTTACTTCCATCCATCAGCTCAATCTTCACAACAACAACCATCAGCACCTACTATCAGACCTTCATCTTCCAGGCCAAAAGGGCAAAGTCTATTCCTCAACCTCAACCAAAAAGAAGAAAGATGATAAGGGATGAATCTGATAGTGAAGAGGAAACACATGTTCATACATCAGAACTTGTGGCTGTTGAAGCTGAAACTGTAATTTTTCAGAAAGAAACAGAAGCTGAAGGGTCAACCCAACAGATAAATGCTGAAGCTGAGGGTTCAGGTAATTTGAAAAGAAAGAGAACTGCTAGTTCTGATGCTCAAGCAACTCCTTTACTAGCAAGGAGATTGAAGAAAATTAGGGCTAAGAGGCATTTGGCTAAGCCTCCATCAGAAGATCGTTGAAGTTGAGGAAGGGGATCAGGAATCCCTGATCTCCAAAGAGCCAATTATCATTGAATCCCTTCCAGCACCAAAAGACACTGTTCCTGATACAGTGCTCACCCCTCTTGTCTCTCCAATAAAAGCAACAGATGATTCTGAAGAATAAGGCACAAATTCTGAAATAGATATTCAAAATCTGAATATACCAACTGTTCTTTATTTGGAAGCTCCAACAGTAACTCAGACATCTCCAACTCATTCTCCAATCTTAAATGCTGAGATACCATCCACACAAATTCTTGATCAGGAACCTGAAGATCAGAATTTAGATGAGGTAGTTCCAGAATCTCCCATTGCCTCACATACACTTGTCTTGTCAGAGAATGATGATTCTTCATCCAGTACTAGAGATAGTGTTTCTGTTGATACTCCAGCTCCCATTCTAGGAAAGGAGGCACTTATTGAGAAGTTTGTTGAGCAAGCTTCTCCTATTCCTTGGGAAGATATCACAAAGGTGTGGAGTGGACCAAGAAGTGGAATGAAATGATTTTATTCCAAGCTCCAAAGTACTGATAGACCATATTGGTAAAGCTGATAAGTTTCTCACAAATGCTGATTTCAAGACACAACTCAAAGTCACAGCTCTGTCTACCAAAAATCTTCAAGGTCTACACTATGCTACTCAAGAAAAGGTTGACAAGCTTCTTGAAAAAGCTGAAAAAAGCTGAAAAAAGCTAGATATAGAGACCAAGCTTGATAAAAAGAGGTTTATCAGACCTATTTCTGAAAAGGTTGAAGCAATTGAGAAAGTTCAGGAGAAGCAACAGGCCCAAATTGCCGAGGTTCTGCAAAATCAAACTTCTCAAAAAGCTCAATTGGATGAACTCCAATCTTCAGTTGAACTTCTTCTCTCTCTCTCTTATTAACTGATGATTCCAAAAAGGGGGAGAAGATAGTTAAGTCCAAATGCTCTAATGATCAAGTACTGAAGAAGAAAGATGATGAAGCTGATGACCAGGGAAACCCTAGCAAGGGTAGAGGTCAAGTTCAAGGAAAAGAGCACAGCAGCAAGGTTTCTTCTAGGAAACTAATTACTGATGCAGAAAATCTTCTACTCAAAAGAAGATAAGTTCTGAAGCTGCTCAAAATCTAATAGCAAGTGCTGATAATCAAAATCTGATATCAAGTTCTGATGAGCAAAGTTTGATGACAAAGCCTGATGTTCTGATACAAGGTGGAATTCAAGACTCTCAAAAGTTTATGCAAACTCTGAAGCTCAAGGGAAAGCAGAAAACTGTCTACTACAAAGATCCCAAGATTCAGACACTTGATGAGGAAATTGCTAGAAGATTATTTCTGAAGCATAATCCAGGAATGGATTTAGAAAATCTCAAGGAGGAAGAAGGTAGATTTAAAGCTAAAAAGACAAATCTAAAGCCAAAAGCTTATGTTGCAAAAAAACTTCCAAGGCCTAAGTTAAAAGATATTGTGATCAAGGAGAAGTCAAATACTGAGGCATCAAAGCCCAAGACTAGATCACAGATTGAGATTGATCCCAAAGATAAAGGGAAAGGAAAAGTTGATGAACCAACCAAGCCACTGGATATGAAAATTCCTCAAATCCTGATGAAACCAGTGTGCAAAATGGTTCAAGTTACTGATGATACTCTTGCTGAAGATAAAGATGTTCAAACTCTGAAAAGAGGGAAGATTTCTGAAGAATCCAAGACAACCTCTGACAAGGCTCAAGTTGTTCAGAGTGAAGAACCGTAAGCTATAAGAAACAACAACTTCTGATAGAGATATCAAGACATCAACCTCTGACAAAGCTCAAGTTGATTTAAACAAGATGAAAGTATCTGACAAAAAGAAACTTTTATGGAAAAATGTCAAACCATTTTTGCTAACTGACAAACCTCATGAAGATGTTACACGGAAACACCTTGATAAGGTTATCTATGTTCAAGTGGTATTGGATGCTCATGACAAGCACAATGTCAAGGAAAATCTGATTCTATTTATTGAAGATGGAAGGATATATCAGATGTCAGAATCAGATGTGCTAAACAAATCACTGAAAGAACTTCAATTTTTTCATTACCTTTTAGAGGTAAAGTCTGATATTACCAGGAGATGGTCAAATTTCATATTGAAGACCATAAAGATAAAGCTAGAATTTATGGTTCAAGGGTTACATAATTTATTCCTAATATTGTTGAAGATGATGGAAGTGAGATTCCAATGAAGAAGGATTTTACCAAGCTTGAAGTAATACTGAAAGAGAAATGTCTATGCTACAATGAAGATTCTTCTCATCCAAGGGTAATAAGACTGAATGATGGTTTAGAAAAAAACCATATTCCTGCTCTAAGGACTGCAATATACCAGATTGGGACTCAGGGTGAAGAGATGAAGCAAGTCAAGACTACACTATCTCAAGTCCTGAGGATTAAAGAAAAAATGCCGATCAATCTCTTGTCAAGAATTATTTTGGATTTAGATTGACTCAGTGAGATTGGTAAAAGCTTCAAGGACTGTAAGTTGTAGTTAGTTATCTAGTTAAACTCTTATTTGCATTTGTACTTAAATTTTTGACATCATCAGATATATTAACTTGTATATTTTGCATAATTTACAAGTTGGGGGAGATTGTTAGATATATTTGAGATGTCATGTCTAATATGATTTGTGTTACGACCAGCATTTTATGTAATATTATTTATGGATTGGGTATAATATTAAAGTCAAATGAAAATATATTCAATGATTGTACGCTAGTGTGAGTGAAAGTTTCTACATTATAAATTTGCTTTGTGTAGTATATGATTTTTCAAAGCAAGAGTTTATTTAATTTCTTTATTTTTTATTTATAAGAAATATTCTAAGCTTTGGAAAAATTTTCTTTTAAAAGGTATTTTGTTCACAAATTTTGAAAATGATTTTATAAAGTCTCTAAAAATCCAAGTTATTTTATGATATAAATTTTATAATTTTTGAACTCGTATTTTATTTTATAAAAATAAATCATTATAAATTTTAGTTGTCATATTTATCAAATTACATAAGAGACCATGCATGCAAATCACCCTTCTATTCTCTCAAAGGGCAAACAAGACTTTTCCAACCCCACTAACTCATTTGATTATTACCAAATTACTACCTTAGCCTTGCATGCAAAATGGCCTAACTTTAACCAAGGGACATTTTTGTAAGTTCTCACTTCCACTCATCATTTGTAAACCAAATAGCATAAAACAAAGAAATCAAAGTGGGAGAAGTCATTCCACTCATTCCACACTCCAACACCCCACAAATTTTCTCTCCTCCCCCTCCCACATTGCTCTCGGCCGAAGGCCAAATTTCCCCCCCCCCCCCTTCCATTTTTCAATTCATTCTTCATCTTTCTAAGTGCAAATCTTTTACCTACATTCATCTTATATACTTTCCAAGTGTTTTGTGACTTGGAAGTTGAAGTTCCATGGATGCATGTGTAGTTCTTATGTGATCTCCAAAGAGAAACTCTTGATTCTTGTGAATTCAAGAGCTCTCTATGAGATATATTATGTATATGTGCTAACTAAGTGTTTTATGGAGATATCATGCTTTAAAATCCTTTGCATGCTACTGAAATTTCATTATATATTTATGTTTAGCAATTCATGTTAGTTTTAAGATATTAAAATGATGATCAACCATGTTTTGCATGCTACTCTTTTCGAAATCATGTAGTTATGTTTAAAAATCTATAAATTCGAAATATGTGTGCTTAAGATAGATTGTTTCCATGATAAATTTCTTATTAATACTTAAAAGAAGTTATATCTCATGATTATTAAGGATGAGTATTAGGTGCAAGTCGATTTTGCAAGCATTTAAAATTTTATGCCTAGCCAAAATCTTGTTATGTGCTTTCCATGAGTTGCATGTTATATATTTGGTTGCATGTTGTTGTTTTTGGGCATGGATGATCTCACCCAAGTTTATTTTGAGATTAAGGGAGTTATTTCAGTAGATCACCATGTATAAGTCTTGGTTTAAGTATTGAGTTGTTGTTAGTTGAGTTTGTCAAGTCAAAACCTTGGAAAATGAGAGTTATAGTTTCTGCAGAAAAATCAGTATAGCACCCTGAGGTTTAGAGTGAGTTTTGACCATGTCATTGGTTTGCACTTTGAGGCCCAAGCTACCAGAAGTTAGTATTGGGAGTATATAAAAGGTTTTAGGAGTTGGTTGGAGGTTTGCATGTCATTTGATTAAGTGCACAAGTAGAATCACAAAATCTGTCCAGCAGGGGACAGTTTTGTTGCAACTTAGAAATAGGGAGATTTGACCATGTCATGGGTAGGCCCTCATTAGGCCCAATTGGGCCTTAGTTAGAGGGTATGTCAGAGAAGTTTTTTCAACCATAGTTCATAGGATATGAGCTAGAACCGTGTGTCACAAGTTAATTCAAGTCAGGGCATTTTATGCCCAGAAAAATAGGGGAACCTTGGACTTTTAGCTTAGGCCCAAGAAGGCCCAATCCAGGCCCTTGAGCCACATCAAGTTTGTGAGATGCCCTTAGGTCAGGAGAGTCTTGTGTAAAAGGTTTGAAGGAAAACTTGTAGTTTAAGAGTGTCTAATGTACTCAAGAAACCATAGTTGTCATTCTGAAATTTGCACCAGTGAGCACTATCACTTATCACATAGTTTTAGAACACTTAGAAGTGAGTATTATGTCGATCACCATAGTTGTAAGATAGTATAAGGTCAGTAGAGCAAAAGGCACAAGTGAGGGTCAATAGGTTTTGGATAATTTAGGAAAGGCACATCGAGTTAGGAAGCCGAAATTTGAAGACCTTGTCTAGTTTAGCGACCAAGTGACTTAAGTTGTGAGTCGAGATCATCCAAGCCTAGTGTTGCATTATGGTATATATGGTGTTATTTGGTGTTAATATATGATATGTGAATATGTGGCTATGTGTGTGCAATTATAATTTAAAGGTGAATATAAATTAAGTGCATATAGGCCTAAGTGCCATCCGTGTTTAATTTCGAGTTATAAATAGGTTAAGTTGGTGAGAATATATTATAATGAGGATTATTATTATTTATGTAGGATCTCGAGACGAAGGAAAACTTGCCATAAAAGTCGAGTGAAGCTCCAGTTGCTCCTACCAGTCAGACCAGACCAGCCTATCTCAAGGCAAGTGATTCAACTTGACCTTCATATTTACTACAAATAGTTCTTATATATCGATGCAATTATCCTGAGTCATTTTGATATGTTTAAATCAAGCGTATCTCTCGCTTATCTTCGAATTATATAGAAATGCCATGAACCCTCGAGTATGTATTGCAAGTAGTTCAAAAGTCTTTTCATGATAGTTAAATGCCATGATAAAATAAAGAGTTGTTATATTACTTGATTGATCCTCTTGATTAGCATGTTGTTGATTCCTAAGTATTGATATCTCATCCAGATACTTGAACCCCTATAGAACCTTACCTTGAACTCTGATAGTCAGAAACTTACCCACATGATTCCTCATTGATTGATACCCTCTTTCCTATCCTAAAGCTTGACAATTCTGATATATATATACATCCTGAGCTAGAGATCATTACCTTAACACCCATAGTATTCGTGAAGCTTATCTTCTTAATGATCCAACACCTGTACCTTGAAGAGAAACCATTGCTTTAATCCCAGTTTGGCATTACCCCTTCATATTATCCGTAAGACTCACCATATTTTCCTGTCCAAGTTCTGACATATGAAAACCTTTTGGTTACCCTAATAGAGTAAAGTTTTGTGAATCATGGCCCTGAGATTAATACCATATTTCCCATGTTTCGAGTTGATCTATAATCCTTTGATAAAAAAATGTTTACTGCAAAAAGAGATTTTGTCATAATTCGGCATCAGTTTTTGAAATAAATAAAATGAGGTTTTTCAGTCCCAAAGGGGGATAAATGTTTTCTTTGAATGGTGGATCTGGACTGAGACGCGAGTCCTTTCCACACTTATATTAGGCTTAAAAGTTGCCTAGGGATTCCCATTAATATTTTAGAACCCAGCGAGGTTCGGGATTACTTCGCGGCTGATCACCGGCTGTAATCCGTAGCGTCATAAAATGATTTTGATTAAGACAAGATTTTAAAATTGTTTTGATGCAAGCAAAATGATGCCATCTCACATAGTTTTTATCTCTCATTACCTTTGGTTATGTCTTTCCATTGTCATTCTTAAAAGTATATCTCAATTTATGTTTTGTGTCGTACTGTTAGCACTTGTTGAGCATTTGGCTCACTTCTTGCTTTACCCTGACATTACAGCTAGCAGCTATGGTTAGATTCAAGCAGACTGCCCGTAAGACCTGTGATGCTGATGCTTATGTTCGAGCTCAGGTAGAATAAGTAATAATAGTTGTGTGAGGACTCGGTATTTTAAATCATATGTAATAGTTGGTAGTGTTGGGCTGTTCCAAACCCTAAACTGTAAGATCTTGGATTTTGGTTGTGTATTTTTCATTAAAATGATGTAATAGCTATATTTATTTTGCTGTTTAAGTTGGGGGTGTGACAAAAGGTGTGTGGGTCATCATTTCCTAACCCCAAGATTGAGGGTGTCACAAGTTGGTATCAGAGCAACATGATCTAGTCCCTGAGACAACTTAGGATTAAAAGGGGTATTTTGGGTATATTTATATCGCGAGAGTGTTTGACTCATATAGAGTTGAGTTAGACTATTAGGTATAGTCTAAGGAAGTGTATATAAGCTAAAGTGGCAATTAGAGTTTGGGTGTGAGTTAGTTGGAAGTTTTATTTAACCCTAATATTATTTCTTGGTTGCTATTTTATGTTTTCTCTCAGGATCCCAATAGTGGTAGTGATTCCGATTCAGAGGTTAGTTTGACCAGTACCCCAGTGGACCCCATTCCACCCTCTTTAGAGGAGCCTGTGTATGTTAGTTCAGATCTAGAGGAGGATCCATCTGAGAGTAGTGAGATTCCTATGCAGATATTGTAATATCCGGGATATATCGTGTAATTATTTTTGCTATTAAATAATTATTATCTGTGTTCATTATCTATTCTTTGAATTAATTGTTAAGTGTTATATGTACTTGGATATTCAAAAATAATATTAATTGAGTATTTTAATTTTTATATGTCCAAAATAAAATATAGATAATTGTCATATCTTCCTAATTATTTTTATGTTGATTTATGGATTTATAAGAATCATATGAAATTTCTAAAATCTTTTTCCGGGTAATTAAAATCAATTTTATAAAAACGGGAACCAACCGACGTCACCCGTTGTTACGTTTTTGGAACCCAAAACTCTTCCGAGAACTCCTTCCTAACCTAATTGCAATATTCCGAGCATATTCCATGTTTCAACTTTTTCGATCCGGCGTACGGTTTGTTCTGCGCGGGTCCCGGCGCAACATTTTCGATACAATATTCGTTTCGGTAAATCAATAAAACCCGTATTTTCGATAAACGGAAGCTTTTTATTAAACTATCCCAATTATCACTTCGTAATACGTGTAACCAGGCACTGAGACCAAGACCGCAGTACAAATTGTATTGGTTTAGATAATTATCCCGAAAACCGATACCGTTTGGATCAGTTTTTATAAATAAACGTACCATTTTATATCCGGAATGATCCAACGGGATACTAATTTTCCGTAAATATAAATAACCTTTTACCGTATTTTATTTCGTATCAAAATCATTTGCAGATAGTTAATTTTATAATTTTCAGAGAAAAACCCTAATTACATAAACTGTTCTAAGAATCAAACAGCAAAACGAAGGCTTTACCAATCTCTGTTTTCAAAGTTTGAGTAACCAAAACGAAGGATTTGAAGTGTTCTCCCAGATTCTGAGCTTCGTTTTACTGCAGAAATCAAGGTTTATTTTCTATAATTTTATTTATTTTCGAATTAAATTTATTAAAAATATGAATTTTTGTTCGGATGATTGTTTGTATGATTTGATGATTGCATGTTGTAGAGCTTGTTTTCCTGGTGATTTTGATATATTATACGTCTGATTTGGAGTTCAATAACATGTTCAAATTTGAGTTTGATTTTCGAATTTCAAAATTAGGGTTTATAACCCGTATGAATGTTCTTAATTGAAATTTGGGGGTTTCTTATTCTGGAATAGATTGATGTTGTGGTATAGTGGATTGTATTCTCTGTGAAATTTGAAATCTAGTCGTATAAGTTTCATGAATCATCGAGGTCTGTAGAGAAGGGAGTTGTCTTTTGAAATTTTCCGAAGTTCGCCGGAAACTGGCAAACTTCACGGCCAAATTCTGGCCAACTCAGGGATGATTAGAATGATTTGTTAGTATGGTTGAGTTCCTGGTGAAATATAGATGTGATCTGGAGGTGTTGGTGGGGTGAGCACGCCGGGAACGTGTTCTCCGGCCACCCTTGTATTTTCCGGCGACGGGGCTGAAAAGTTACAGTTTAGTACCTACAGTTTTGAAAACAATGCAGTTTGGTCCCTGAAGTTTTCAGACTTTGCAAATTTAGGATTCCTGTTTTAAAAATGTTTAAAAATCATATTTCCTATTTATTTTTACTATAAAAAATCATTTTTAATTTCTGAAAATTCTAAAAATTATTATTTTAATTCCGAAAATTATTTTTAATTCAAAAATAAATATGAATTAATCAATTAATTAATTTCAGTTAATTTTTAATTGATTAATTGGTCAATTAATTCGAAAATTAATTGATTAATTGATTTAATTAATTATTAATTGATTTTAATTAATTATTTAATTAGATTTAATTATTTAAAAATGATTTAAAAATTCTGAAAAATAGTTTCGAGCTTTAAAATATTATTCTAAATTATTTCCAAGGCTCGATAATTATTATAAAATTGTTTCGAAGCCAGAATTGGCCAATCGAACCCTGTTTATTAACCCGAAATTGATGCAATGACCCGTTTTAATTTCGAAAAATGTTTTAAAAATCATTTTAAATACCAGAAAGCCTATTTATGACCCGAGACTTCTTTATAAATGATATGTCATTGATTACGTGATATATTATGTGTTATACGTGACTTGTTGATTGACTATCGGTTTATATATCCGGCGTTTACTTGATTATTGCATAACTTTCAATCCGTTAATCGGATTTGGGGGAAACGAAGGGTAGATAGAAGTATGTGTTGAATAGAATCGTTAGAGTTGATTATTGATAGATGTTTATGATATGTGAGCAGAAGAAGCAAGACGTAGAAAAGGGAAACAGGTAGTTGAGGAATAAGACGATTGTGATTGGAAGCGAGTGCAGGATAGTAAGCTAATACCAGGCAAGTGTTCTGAACTTTCTCGAGATATTGTAGTACTTGATAGTCTTGTTAATATTGCAAGTGCTTTGAAGCACTGAAACCAAAACCTTGATTCCAGTTATTGTTCTTGAGCCATGAACCTTATTCTTTCTATACCATTGATTGTTATATACCCAAACACGAACCTCGTGTATGCAATACTACTCCACAAATACATACACATTAAATATTAAACACTGAACCAGATTGCTTACACCTTCAAACCATTGTATTTTATGCTTTGAAAGCCCAAATCTTTGAAACCCTGAAACGTTGATTCCTTTGTTATCCAATTCTTTCATTACCCAGTATCCAAGCTTTGAAATTACCTTATTGATCCTTACAAGGGTTGAAACCCTTTCATTGTTAAACACTCATTGTTGTTAATGATTCTAGTTATTGTTTATTATTGCTTATTCTGTTATTATGTTAGAATTGGATTGTTTTTATAAAATTGTGGACCAGATTCGTGGTCAGGCCATATAATGGTCAAGTTAGGCCAATGTGTGTCTTGGATCCAGTAGTTAGAGCAGTGCTGTGTGCTTTGCTCGGGGTTAGTGCGTGACTGATCAGCAGCCTAACCTTGGTTTTTAAAATAAAAATATAATATCCAATTCTAAATCATAATCCATTGTTCACTTGATATCATAATCATGTTCACTTGATGATCATTATTCTCAGTTTTGTCATTGTGACTTGCTGAGCTAGTTAGCTCATTTGTGCGATATTGTTTCTGTTCTTTTCCAGTTAAGAAGGAACCAGTTGGTACCGCGGATCCCCAGTCCAGCGCGAGAGCTAGGGGTTCAGGTTGATTGAGCTGAGCTAGTAGGCTTCTTTTGGGATAATTTAAGTCTGTAAAAGTTTGTAATAATGTTTAATACTCAGTTTTGAGTTTGGAATAGTTGGGATTTGAACGGTATGTAATATAAGTAGATGTGTGGCTTGTGTGCATACTTTAACCTGTTGCGATCCGTGGTAGTTGGTAAATAGGGTCACTGCATATTATTATAATCTTTATTATTGTTATAAGCAGGTTATAAATAAGGCGTGTGTGTGGACCCCAAACTTCTGACCCGGGTTTGGAGGGCGCCACAGATATCACCGTTAAGGCCAGAGTCAGAGACCCCAGCCCCTGAGCCAGAGTCTGAGATGCCTAAGATTGTGCCTGTCAGTGTTGGTGGCAAGTTACCCAGGATCGAGACTTTGTTTACTCCCATATTCCTGAGTTGGGAGCTTTGGTGGATAGGCTAACTCGAGAGTCTAGGCAAAGCTCTTCAGTTATAGATGATTAGTGGAGAGCTAGGATTCAGTTGGTGGAGCAGGTTTCCCTGAGGAGATTGGATGAGAGACCATCCACTAGTGATGCTGATGCTGAGGCCCGGAGGCTGCATAAGATCATTCTCTGGATGTTGGTTATGTTGAGAGAGATTCTGGATGATTAGAGATTAGTGTTGGTCAGGCGGGACTTTTGGTGGAGCCCGTAAGTTTTCAGCGCCGGTAGGCTTTTGGATACTTGGTCAGATTTCGGGATCCCTTTTCATTTGTTGTATTGTATCTCAGAATTTGGTAGTAGTAGTGTTAGAAGTTAGGGGTAGATAGGGGATATTTTCCAGTTTTTCATCTGTTTAGCCCTGTTATATTATTGTACCTTATTCCAGAACTTTTCATAATCAGACTATTATCTATGTACCTTTGGCTTGTTGAATCGATCATATATCTTTTTTCCTATTGTGGACCCTGAAATCTTTACAACTGTTTTGTATACCATATTTTCATACAACCGTGTTTAAAATTTCGTAAAATCATATCCTGTGCTATGAGAAAATGACACTGATATGAGGAAGTTATATAGTAATAGGATTGTATGTGCAAATTGGGTAAAGCTTAAAACCCATAAAAGTGATTTTGTAATAAAATGTTGTTATATATATATATACAACAATGCCATGCTATCGTATTGCTAAATAATTTCTCAATCAGGTTTGTAAGAAATGGCCAACTCACCAGATCACCAAGAAGAAGAAATCCAAACACAAGACCCAGAAATAAATCCAGAAACCACAATAATGAGCCGACTTGCTCAGCTTTTGTAACAACTTGTAGCCCCTAAAGTTGGAAACTTCAAACACTTTCAATCTGTTCATCCCCCAGAGTTCTTAGGTTCTCCCGACCTAATAAAAGCTCAGTCGTGGTTAAGAGAAATGGAGAAAGTGTTCGAGTTAGCAGAAGTTAAGGATGAAAAGAAAGCTCAGTATGCGAGTTATTACCTTAAAGATGAGGCGAGTTTCTGGTGGGAATCTTCAAAGGCTTTGCTTGAAGGAAAGGATTTATCGTGGGAGAAGTTTACTGAAATGTTTCTAGAGAAATATTTTCCAAGTTATATGCAAGATCAGTTGGAGATGAAGTTTTTAGACCTTAGACAAGAAGATATGTCGGTAGCAGAATATGAAGTGAAATTTTCGGAACTGTCTAGATTTGTACCTGAGTATGTGAATACGGAGGCAAAGAAGGCCAAAAGGTTCCAACAGGGACTTAGGCCATGAATTCGAAGTCAAGTGGCGTTGTTGGAGATCAAGAACAATGCTGCTCTAGTGAAAAAGGCAATGATAGTGGAAGGAGAGTGTGAAGTTGCAAGAAGATAAAATGAAGGTAGGAAAAGGAAGTTTGAAAGTTCGGAGCAAGAGCAAGGAAGTTCAAAATTCAGAGGAAAGTTTGGAAAGAATGGAGGAGGTCAAAATCAAAAGTTTCAGAAGTTTAAACCTGGTAACGGAGCCCAGAAGAACTGTTTCCAGAAGACAGGACAACCAAGAAAGGATAGTAGACCCCAGATTTAAGAGTGCAAAGTTTATGGGAAGAGACACCCGGGAAGATGTAATAAACTGTATGTGACATGTTTTAAGTGTAACCAGAAAGGGAATTACTCCTCAGAGTGCCCAAATGGAGCAAAGAAGCCTAATTTACTTATTTCAAGTGTGGAAAAGTGGGCCATATGGCCAGAAACTGCAAGGAGCCTGTTCAGAAGGCCAATGTTCTTAGGATTGCTGGACCGCCGCCTCTCCCAACACCAACAGCTCAACCAGAGATAGAACCTTTTATATGATAATGAAAGATAATGTGCAAGATGTGGATGTGGTGGTAGGTATGCTTGTTATTAAGTCAGTAGAAGTAAAAGTGTTGATGGATTCTGGAGCAACTAGATCTTTTATTTCTGAAATTATTCTTGATAAACTAAATTGTGTTGCGTACCCTCTTGAACCCAACTTGATTATAGAGGTAGAAAATCAAGAAAAAGTCATTGTTAATAAGGTTTGTCCCGATTGTGATGTGGTTATAGAAGGTCGGAACTTTTCTGCTGACTTAATCCCTTTTAAGTTAGGAGAATTCGATGTTATATTAGGAATGGATTGGTTGTCAAACCACGAGGCGCAAATAGAGTGTAAAAGTAAGAAGGCGAAGTTAAAGACCAAGGATGGAATCGAAGTGATGTTCAAGGGAAAAAGATAAGAGAAGAAATTTATAATGGCTATTCAGACGAGGAGATTGTTACGTCATCGATGCGAAGCTTATTTGGCTCATGTCAAGGATGTAGAGAGAGAATCCGTAAGGATTGAAGATATTCCGGCAGTAAGAGATTTTCCTGATGTGTTTCCAGATGAATTACCTGGACTACCTCCAGATAGAGAGATTGAGTTTACAATTGATTTGGCTCCTGGAACGGAACCAGTATCGAAGGCTCCCTATCGTATGGCGCCAGTAGAGATGAAGGAATTGACAGCGCAGTTGTAAAAATTATTGGATAAAGGAGTGATTCGCCCGAGTGTATCCTCGTGGGGTGCACCGGTGTTATTTGTAAAGAAGAAAGATGGAAGCATGATGTTGTGCATTGATTATCGCGAATTGAATAAGTTGACAATTAAGAATAAGTACCCTCTACCATGAATCGATGACTTGTTTGATCAGTTAAAAGGAGCTACGTGTTTCTCCAAGATTGATTTAAGATCTGGGTATCATCATCTAAAGATTAAAGCGGAAGATATACCCAAGACAGCGTTTCGAACAAGATATGGACACTACGAGTTTTTGGTAATGGCATTTGGTTTGATGAACGCGCCAGCCGCATTTATGGATCTTATGAACAGAGTGTTCAAGAAATATTTGGATAAGTTCGTTATAGTGTTTATTGATGATATATTGATTTATTCCAAGACGGAGGAAGATCATATGGAGCATTTGAGGATTTCCTTGGAAATTTTGAGAAAAAAAAGGTTATATACCAAGTTTTCGAAGTGTGAGTTTTGGCTAAAGGAAGTACAATTTCTTGGACATGTAGTCAATAAAGAAGGAATCAAAGTAGATCCAGCCAAGATAGAAGATGTGATGAATTGGGAGAAACCCAAGACTCCCACGGAGGTCAGAAGTTTTCTGGGATTAGCCGGATACTATAGAAGGTTTGTGCAAGATTTCTCTAAGATTATTGTTCCATTGACTAAATTGATAAGGAAGAACGAGAAGTTTGTATGGACGGATAAATGCGAGGAAAGTTTTCAAGAATTGAAGAAGAGATTGGTAACCGCCCCAGTGTTGGTGTTACCAGATGAGAAAGGAGAATTTGTGATATTCAGCGATGCTTCGTATAAAGGACTTAGATGTGTATTAATGCAACACGGGAAAGTAATAGCGTATACGTCAAGGCAACTAAATCCGCATGAACAGAAGTATTCCACACATGATTTGGAATTGGCATCAATTGTGTTTGCCCTTAAAATTTGGAGGCATTATTTGTACGGGGAAAAGTGCGAGATTTATACAGATCATAAGAGTTTAAAGTATATTTTCACTCAAAAGGAATTGAATATGAGACAACGAAGATGGTTAGAATTGATCAAAGAATATGACCGTGTAATAAATTATCATCCTGGAAAGGCGAATGTGGTAGCAGGTGCTTTAAGTCGCAAGGAAAGATTGAATATGTTAACTTCATTGGAGGAATTGATCAAGGATTTTGAAAAGATGGAAATAGAGGTGCAGACTCCAGAATTTGGAGGTGAAACAATGTATGCTATATAATTTCAACCTGAAATTTTGGAAAAGATTAGTTGTTGTTAAGAGCAAGTAATGAACCGCGAGAAAGATAAGTTGTCAGGAGAAGAAATCAAAGCTCAAAAGGATGAAAAGGGAATATATCGTGTTAACTCACGTATTTGGATACCGAACGTTGTGGAGTTAAAGCACGAGATTTTGCATGAAGGGCATAACTCGAGATTTTTAATTCACCCTGGAAGTACGAAAATATATAAGGATTTAAAAAAGAATTATTGGTGGCCAAACATGAAAAAGGAAATCGCGGAATGGATAAGTAAGTGTTACACGTGTCAAAGAATAAAGGCGGAACATCAGAGACCAAGTGGATTGCTTCAACCACTGGACATACCAGAATGAAATTGGGAATATATCGTGATGGATTTCGTGGTAGGATTACCAAAGATCAAGTTTAATCATGATGCGATTTGGGTAGTAATCGATCGATTGATGAAATCAGCATATTTCTTGCCGATAAACGAAAGGTTTTCGTTAGAAAAGTTAGTCAAATTATACTTGAACGAGATTGTGATGCGTCACGGAGTTCCAGTATCTATCGTGTCTGATAGAGACCCGAGGTTTAACTCGAGATTTTGGCAACAAGTTCATCATCATTTGGGAACTAAGCTTAAAATGAGTACGACATATCATCCGCAAACTGACGAACAAAGTGAAAGGAAAATTCAGACGATCGAAAATATGCTGCGAACATGTGTATTAGATTTCAAAGGAAACTAGGACGAACATTTTCCATTAATTGAGTTTTCCTACAACAACAGTTATCACGCGAGCATTGGCATGCCGCCTTATGAAGCGTTGTATGGAAGAAAGTGTAGATCCCCTACATATTGGGATGAAGTTGGTGAGCGCAAGTTAATTGACCCAGAACTAGTGCAACAGACGAAAGAAAAGGTAGAAATGATTCGAAAAAGATTAATTACTGCTCAAGATCGACAAACGAAGTACACAAATCGAGACCAAACAGATATACAATTCGAAACTGGAGACAAAATATTGTTAATAATATCTCCTTGGAAAGGTTTAACCAGATTCAGAAAGAAAGGGAACTTGAGTCCTAGGTATATTGGACCATTCGAAGTACTACGACAAGTTGGAAAGGTAGCTTATGAATTAGCGCTACCTCCGCAAATGCAACATCTTTACAATGTGTTCTATGTATCTCTTCTAAAGAAATATAATGCTGATGCGAGCCATGTGATCGAGTTGGAACCAGTGGAAATTCAACCAGACCTGTCTTATGTTGAACAACTAGTTCGAATCCTAGATCGGAAAGAGAGGACACTTAGAAATAAAGTTGTACCTCTAGTTAGAGTGTTGTGGAGAAATCCATTAGTGGAAGAGTCAACTTGGGAATTAGAAAGTGAAATGCAAGAAAAGTATCCCCATCTATTTGCTTCGACCAGATTCTGGGGACAGAATCATTTTAAGGGGGTAGATTGTAACGAATGGGAATTTCGCGACGTAATTAAGTGAATAAAGTATGATTTTGTGGTGTAATTATAAATTATGTGATTCAATAAAGGGATTAAATGATTATGTTAATTGTCCTTATTGTATATTAGTAACTGGGAGCGTAGAAAGATACGTTCCAATTTAAAGAGTCAGCTTAGGAGTTAAGCTGTGTTGTCGGGCCGTCAGGAAGAACGGAACCCGTCTTAAAAAGGGATTAAAGTATTTAAATGTGAACTATGTGCTATTGTGTGAAATGGAATTTCTAAGTGAGTATCAATGTCTAGTGTCGTGTCGGTTGGTAAAGATAGTTGTAAAGCGTAATTGAAACGCTTAGCGTCGGGCCGTCAAGCAGAACGCAACCCGTTACGCAAAAAGAGGAATAATAATAAAAAGGGAAATTTCATGATCATACATGAGTTGTGATGTGTAAATATATGTGTTTGCTTGTCTATATGCATGATTACATGATTTGTTGATTTTAAAAAGGGTTTAAGGGATTTATTTGAATTTAAATAAGGTTTATTGAACCTTTATACATTTTTATAAAATTATTCGAGTAAGGTCAAGGCGTAGAATTTATTTTGTTATCTTCAAAATAGTCCTAGAGACTTTCTAAAATGATAGATGGATTTATTTCATGATCGTTGCATTTTAAAATGATTTTATGGAGTTAAAATGTTATTTTCAGCATAATCTTGTAAAATCCGTATTTAATCAACCGTTCGCTCAAAAATTATTCTGAAAATATGGTCGAAAAGCTAATTTCGAGATCTATGCTCTAAAATTATTATTCGTTCCATTCTCAGCTTTTCTGAGAGAGCTATTTCTTGATAAAATTCATTTTTTTAGATTGAAAATAAGAGAAAAGAGAAAAGAAAATTAAAAGTATGGTATAATGACCATACTACCCTTGCCAAATTAATATATATACTCCCTCCCCTCCATATTTTCTTTTCCTTCACCCGGCCTCACTCTCTCACATTCTCTCATTTCTCTCTTTCTCTCTCAAACTCTCGAAGCTCTCTCTCTCTTTTCTTTTCTTTCGGTATAACCCCCTTTCTCTCATTGATTTCTACGGAATCATTCATGAAACTTCATGCTCATCCTAGATATATACTTTAAATCATTTTCATGTGTGTATTTGTACTTGCATGCGAGTGTGTGTGTGTGTGTTTGGGCTCGGTGTTGAGCCGAGAGCCGAGTTGGTGCTTCCTTTTGAATGTTCGACTTGAGATTGTGTAATTTATGTGATGATTATGCATTGTATGTGTGCGTTGTTGCATTATTGGATTGAATTCGGAGGTCTTAAGGTTGGAAACACCCGAATGGGGGCACCACTGTGAAGCCACCACCACCGGTGATGAAATTCGGTGAACCGACGGTGAGTCATAATATGTAAACTGAACTCTAGAATGCATAAACTTGATTTTCTATAGTTGCATTTGGTGTTTTGTTTAAAACAAAATGGGTTTTTTATTCTAAAAGAAATTAAGTTGATTTTTATTGATTAAAATGATTGTGGATAGTTCTTTTTAGAAAGTATGAAGTAATTTGATTAATTGATAGTTTGAAGAATCAAATTGATGCATGCATGTAATGATTTAGGTGAAATTTGAATGTTTGGATTTGTGTTAAGAAATTTAGTTGGTTTAATGGATAAAATGACTTGTGAATGATGTGTTATAGAAATTTTTAGATGATTTTGGGATAGATTGAAGTGTGAAGTTGATTTCAATTATGCATGTTGATCTATGTGGTTAGGGCTGAATGTTTGCCTTGTATCGAGAAAGAAATTAATCAAATAAACTTGCGTGATTTGAAATTGGTGTTGATTGGTCGATAATTGTCAAAATTAAGATGATAGTTAAGCTTGTATGTGGATTTATAGTCATGCATGTAAAGATAAGTGAATGCATGTGTAATTTCTAGAAGTTGTGTGATTTATGTGTGTGTTTTGGTTCGAATTAAATGATGAAAAAGGAAGGATTGAGTCACCTTGATGTGAGGTCATATAATTGATATGATAACTCAAGTACAGAGTTTGAAATATTAGGACTAAATGTTATATGTCGTATTTGTATCGTAATGCGTGATTTGAAGACTATTTGGTGAAAGTATACGAGTTATGGTATAAGCGTGTTGTGTGATTATAATTGAGTATATATATATACTCTTAGGGTATTGAGATTGAGGGAAATGTTAAGCGTTCTAGGAACGTCGAGTGGGAATCTAATTAAGGTTTTGGTTTTTGGATTGTAGATTCGGAGCGTGAGGGCATTCAGGCTAGGAAAGGGAAAAGTATACTAGGTGGCAGTAGTTCAATTTCTGTCAGGAAAGTAACTCTACTTACTTGTGTAAATTATTATAGAGAGGATATTGTTCATGCCATGTAGAGTATTGAACTTTTATAGTGATGTACCCATGTTATTGATTCTTGAGATACCCTTTCATTGTCCTTGTGAACTTGTTATTGATAAGATTATTGTTCAAACCCTTTGGTAACCTTTTCTTATCCTGATCACCTATTAATACCTTGAATTATTGTAAACCCTATAAGAACCTTTGCGAATCTTTTGTGTAATAATCCTTCATTTCTTTATAATATTATTCATGATGATCCTTAAAACTGCTATGATTCCCTAACTTGTGTACCTTCTGATCATTTGATCAAGATCCTCAGAATTGAACTTTGCTTATCCTTGATTCATTTCCCTATCTTTGAATTCTTGAAATTGAACTTAAGAATGAGTTTCTACTTGGAAGAGTCTAAATAATTTCATATTCTCGGTAATGATAAAATGAATTTAGTAAAACCTTTATTTTCCAACACAAGGTTTTCCAAACGAATTCCTGATGGATTGGATTGAGACGTAAGAGACTAGTGGGACTAGTCCAGTCATATAAAGAGGCTAGCGGGGCTAGTCCGGTTTAAGGCTAAAATTATGCCATAGGTACCTTAAAGATCATATGGAGGTCGGTACGGCCTGATCACCCGTATTATTATGAATTGAAAGTTAAAGTAGTTCAATCAAGGGTTCCATAATTATTTAAAGAGGAATTGAATTTTTATTCAGTGTTTGATTCTTTGAAAATGAAATGGCTTATACTATTTTGAAAAGAGGTGATTGTGATATTGATTAGCTTATAGCTTGTGAACCCTGATTTTTATTCCGATGATATTATCAATTGTATTATTGATTTCTAATGATGAAAAGATTCCCGCTTTCCATTTGATAGATCATTTGAGATCTTGTTATTGATTTGTGATAAATGTCGGCTTTCACCCTATCTTGAGCCTTGTTTCCTGAAATCCCAAAGCTTTACTTCATAACCCTTTCATAGCCCAAAAAACAGAAATCTACCACCTAGAGATGTTAAAGTAGAATGCCCTGAAAAACAGTAATGGTATATTTTGGATTTTGTATCGTAAAACTGTTATATAGTTACTTGATCAGTTTTATACTCATTTATTTTACTTTGATCTAACCATGGCAGTTAAGCAAGAGGATGGCCAGGTTTAGGCGTACTGCTCGTAAAAGCGTACTTGGTGGTTCCTACCATGTTGAGAGCTTCTAGATGCCAGTGCAGGTAGTACAGGTTATGAGTGAGCAAGCGCTTAGCCAAAAAGTTGTAAAGATACAAAGGGTTATATGTCGGTTCCAAGTCGGAATCGACTAGGTAAATTTGGTTTTATTTTGGGTTGTAAGTTATATTTTATGGTTGGTAGTTGTAATCTTGTCTCAAACTTTATCCTGTTTGATCTTGTTAGTAGTTAATCGGAGTTTATGCTTATTTATTTCATAGATTAAAGGTGTGTGGGTCCTCATTTCCTAACCCCGATATTGAGGGCGTCACAGTGCCGATATGGAATTCCCTGTATCTTGGTCACCGATAATAGAACACAATTCAACAATGAGGAATTCAAGAAGTATTGCGAGGAGAATGAGATCGAGTTGTGGTTTACCTCCGTAGCTCACCTGCAAGCCAATGGGCAGGCGGAAGTGGTGAATCGTATAATCCTGGATAGACTGAAAAAGAGGATCGAGAAATCAAGGAATAACTGGGTGGATGAAATAATCCTGATACTTTGGGCTTATAGAACTACATGTAGAGTTACTACAAGAGCCACACCATTTATGCTAGCTTACGGAGCAGAAGCAGTTGTTCCTATGGAAATATCCCACTCGTCTCCTGGAATCCAAGCATACAATGCTGAGGAAAACATGGAAGGGCAAAGGTTAGCCCTGGACTTGATAGATGAAGTATGAGATGCAGCTAATGCAAAGATAGTAGAATATCAGAAAAAGGCCTCTTTTTAGTATAACCTACGGGTGAAAGAAAGATTCTTTAAGCAAGGAGAGTTGGTCCTAAGGAAGGTGGAAGCTTCTGGAGTAGGACAGAAAGGAAAACTCGCCCCAAATCGGGAAGGGCCGTATAAGGTTAGGAGTGTTCAAGGAAGAGGAACTTACAAGTTGGAAACCATGGAAGGAGAAGAAATACCTCGGACTTGGCATGCTCAAAACATGAAAGCTTACTACCGATATTTTACATATGCTATAGTGGTAACAAGGTTGAAAAGCACCTTGAAGCTTTGCTTGCTTAGGATTTTATATGTTATTAGACTATTATTTCGAATTCTAGTTCTACAAAAAATTATGTAGGGGATGGATCCCAGGAGTTTACAATTACTAAAGTTTTCATGAACTTATCTTAAGCTGTTTAGTTCAGAATTATCTGGAATTCAGTTTGCTTATCTATTCAGTGTTTGATGTTTGGTAGTTATACCTTTGAAGAGTAGTATTATATTTGTATGGTTTGGTGTCTGAGGATCAACAAAGGACGGTTTGCAAAGAATAAGGCTTACGGCTCAAGATCAAGAAAGAATCAGGATTCAAGGTTAAATAGTTTAAAACACTTGCAATACAAAACATGAGTTGTTTTAAATAATAACGACATGTTATGAAACAGTTCAAAAATAATTGCAATATATCTTGAAGAAAAGTTCGGAAGTACTTGCCTTACAAGGCTTTACAACTATTACTGATCAATTTTGAGCTGACTTTGTTGCTCAGACTCTAACGTCCAACCACTAGATCCCATTGGATTCGATTTCGACACTCAGGTCTTCCTGTTGAAACTCTACTGAGCTCGTCGACTGATCACTAGGTTATCTTTAGCCCATCGTCCACTTTCAGGTTCCCGACTATAACCTACAGGATCGACATACCCTACGTTAGACGTCTAGGTATGCTTGACATATCCTCGATACTAATTCTTACCCAACGATATTCAAACCCGACTCGTAATTATTCATATTAGAATAACACAGATAACAATTAGGGTTCACATTCTCGAAATCGATCCAGTGTTCGTTTTCAGAAATTACGTATACTCGTCATTTTACGAAATCATAGTTACTGTGTTTTGGACAAAACATACAACACAACATATAATCAGGTTATGTATAAAACATATGTATATGTATTTACTTATATTCGCTCGACGTCCCGATAATCCTCGGATACGCTACCGTATTTCCGTAGTTCGATTTTCCGGAAATCGGACAGCGTTCCCTTTGTTTATCGGACTACCCGTCGAAACATCCATCGACGTCAATTCAATAACGACAATCCAATTCACAATAACCACAATCCCAATCATCAGTTTAATCCAACCATCAATCCAATCACAATTCGTCAACTAAATTACGTACTCGACTTAATGTAAAATCAAATTCTCGTTTCAAAAATAATTTCACGAATCAATTGATTTATTTTATGAAAATTAGGACTCAGAATAAATTCATCACCGTCCACCGTCCGCTCGTAAAAGTCATCGCGGACGGCAGCGAAATTTTGCGGGTACCCGATCAATTCTCGGATTCCAACACAAAACTTCACCGATTAATCCTTAATAATTTCCTGCACAAAATCTTATTTTTATTTCACAAATATAATCAATTAATTTACGCAGAAAAAAATTAAATAAACAGATAAGAGAAATTCAACAAATTAATCGGACCAAAGAAACCCAAATACAGGACACAACGCGCATATACGCAGCGCCCACCGGCCGCCTTACCGGAGTAAAACCGGCGGCAACCGGAAAAGAATAGACAGCGAACAACACGAAATACAGCTAGCACACATCACCCAATCAAGTATACACGTATACATACGTATATATATACACCAATCAGGTAGGGCAAACCGAAGCAGTCACCGGAAATTAACCGGAGCAACCGGCAGCGACGGTGATCAAACAAGGCAGAGAATGAGATAAACAGGAAGAGTTGCTGCCAGACGCAAGGACCGAAAAAACAGAACTGGGGAAAAAGAAAGTAAGAGAATAAAGAGTAGAGAGAAGAGACAATCGAGATTGAGAGAGAGGAGTATCCTGTGGTTTCTTATGTTTATTACCATTATCTATTTATTCCTTCTGCTCAGCCTACAAACTGCCACGTATCTGCAGTTTAACAAAATCCCAACACGTGTCCTTCTATTGCTTATAAGCCCGAATTTTAATCCGAAATTCGATTTTAGTGAACCGAGTCATATTTAAATTAGATTCAAAAAATCACGCAAACAATCTTAAAATTTTCTAAAAATCCCAAAACTAACGAAATAAAATTTTCATAATTTTTAAAGCATTTTTGAAACGCAACTCGTACCCGAAATTCACAATTAACGAACCGAGTTGCCCTTAAAACAAACTCAGAAAATCATGAAAATTGTCTTAAAATGTTAGAAATATCCCAAAATAAATAAAAATGTAACTTTTGAAATTTTAAAACAATTTCTAAAACGCACTTTATACCCGTTTTTAACAAATAATGAAACGACGCGCGGGTAAAACGAATCTCGAAAATTTCCAAAATAATTTTTAAAATTCTCAGAAAAATACGAACTAAATAAAATATAAGTTATAATTTTTGAAGAATTTTAGAATTAAATATGGATTTCACCATTAAACATACTCAGAAAATCATTTAAAGATAAATAATTAATGAAATATTGATTTCTCAATTTTATAAAATCCTAAAAATAATTATTGTAATTATAAAATCATAAAAATAATTTTAGAAATATTCCCAATATTTATGCAAATAAATTTGCAATAAATCCACCTTTGAAAGTGAAAACAATTCAATATGATCCCATAATTAATCGCGCGGACAACCCGGTACACTATAAATCACATATCAATAATCAAACAGCACATAGCGGTCAACCAATACACATATTTTATTTATTTAATAATTTCCATAATTACATAATTAAATAATTCAAAAATACACGAGTCGTTATATCCTTCCCCCCTTAAAAAGATTCTGTCCTCAGAATCTGGTCTAGTTACACAAGTGAGGATATTTGTCAGGCATATCTGACTCTAATTTCTAAGTAGACCCTTCTACTCGAGGGTTCAAACGTACTCACAATAGGTACGCACTCATTTCCAAGGACTTGCCTTTGACAATCAAGAATTTGGATTGATCACTATATGCAGAACAACTTGGACAAGAGCCCCATTGGCTCCTGATCAATCACTTAATTCAAACCCAATACTTATCACTTTAATATTGACAAGTAAAATACATTAGATGTACACACGGGTGTAACGGTCATATCATTTATGAACAACTTTATCTATATTTATCAATACCTCGAATGGTTCACTAATTTTAGGACTTAGCTTGTCCCTTCTACTCAAACTTATCCAACCTCTTTCAAGATGACACTTTTACTAACACTACTGGTCCTATTTCTATACTCATACTTTCTCTCAATACAATTTCGTCTTCTTTCTTTGTCTACTCCGAGCTGCTTTAATCAATAGCACTACGCTCTTGGTGTATAGAATTAACTTAGAATTTAACAACTTCCTTTCTCTCACTTTATCTCAATAAAAATGGGAACTTACACTCGCGTTCGCATGAAGCTTGGTAAAGTAGCATTCCAAAGCTAACATCGATGATAAATAATCATTCCAGTGTTTTCTTAAAAACTCAATCTGTCAATATATTTTACAGTTCCTGAATCACTTTCGTACTTTGACTCTCCGTTTAAGGATTATAGGCGGTGCTCATTTTTAACTTGGTTTCCAAACATTTGAACATCTCTTACTCTTTTCCATCAGTTAAGGCTGAAAAGTAATCTCATATTTTCATGTACTGTTATTTTTAAATATTTGAACTTCATATTTCACTCTGTCCAATTCGTTTATTAACTCCTTGATGGTCTTAATTATATCCAATCCTTTCTAAAACATCTGTTACCATACGGTTTTGCTTAGGTGGTTATTAATGGATTAATTCAGAATCTTTTGTTAACCTTCGTCAAAATTTCATTCTTGAAGATTCAACGTATAGTTGCTTTTCTTCTAATCTTTGGAGAAAAATACTTGGGCAACCCACGTAGACTTTCTTATTCCTTGAGTAACTGAGGATGTTATCAATAAATACAGTTTGCTTATCCAAGTACTCCTTATACACCACGTTCCTTAATTCCTTATAGCCACCTGATACACTCGTCATTTCACATAATATCACCAGAGCTTGCAATGCTCTTAACTTACTTTAATCATAATCTCTGATATTTTCTCAGGTTGGATCTTAAGTTAATCCTCGAGATATAATATATTGCTTGAATTAGGTCTCGTAGGAAATTAATTTTTTATAGGGGTCACTTATTCTTATTCGTTGTTTTGTTAAACTCCCACTTCACGATTCGCCTCTTGTAAAGTCACTTCCTGGATCTGCCTTATCCACTAGGTGTTCCAATACTTCGTCTTAACTCTTTGACATGTCCAACACCTCCTGATTTATCTTGAAATTTCCTTCTTATACTTGGTTATCACTATTTTTTTATAAATCTCCATATATCTTGGTGTCTCTTCAATAATTAAATACTTAATATTGTGAATTCCATGTGGAATCTTATTTCTTAATTCTTCTATTTGTAGCATCCAAGTGCTGGAAGAAAATCTGGAGATATCGTGATCCATTATCTTCTCTTGACATTTTATCTTTCCCTTCACAACTTCAACTGAAAGGTCTCACTATCCATCTTTCTTCCTTTTGGATTATGAACTTTAGCTTCCAATTCCAACTTCGAGAATCCTATAGTTAATCCTTATGATGTAGTCTCTATGTTCGTTCTCTCCTTTTTGTTTATCGCTTGCCACTATATTTGTTTTTCTCGTGAATACTTACTTCAAACTCTTATGGTCCGTATAAATCTTACACCTTTCTCCTTACATATCATGTTTCTCAATCATTCAAAGCGAATATGAGTACTGCTAGTCCTGATTGTGAGTAGGATACTTCTGCTCATAAGGTTTCGGTTGTCTGGGTGCATATACAATAACTTTATTATACTGCATCAACACACATCCTACTCCCTTATGAGAAGCATTACTATAAACTACCAAATCTCCTTGATACCTTCAAAGTGATAAAGCAGGTACTATAACTATTCCTTCATTTAACTCTACAAAACTTTCTTCACCCTTCTCCATTTTATACTTACTTATTGCTTTTCCAAATTAGCTTCGTCAAAGGTATTGCAATTTTCAAGAAATCTTGTACAAATTTTCAGTATAGCCGGTCCATGATAAAACTTCTTACATTTGTTGGTGCTTTTGGCCTTTCTTTATTCATGGTGACTTTAATTTCTACTAGATCTCCTTTAATCTCCTCCTTACTGATTATTTACGCTTTTTATCATCAAAACTTTCACCTTGCAACTTTACATACAACTTCTTTCTTCTCCGACTCCTCCGTTGTCATTAAATACTTCGCATGGTTCTCCATTGACTTTAAGTAACACAAATACAACCTATCCAGATATTCCTTAAAGATTCTGTCCATCAAGTTCAATTATTATGGGTACATTAGTTGATCCAAATGACAATACGAGAACAGTACTTAGTTCTGAAAATTGTCTTTGATAAATCCATAGGTTTAATCTTTAATTGGTGAAATACCAAGTCTTAAATCAGTCTTATAAGAGTACTTTGCTTCTTTCATTTGATCAAACAAATCATTGGTTCGAGGTAACAGATACTTGCTCTTGATAGTAAACTTGTTGAGCTTTCGCTAGTCAACGCATTATCTCATACTTCCATTTTATTATTAACAATTAGTACTGGTGCACCTTATAGGATATGTTGGGTCTAATCGCTTCTTCTTCGAATATCTCTTGCTTCTACTTTGCTAATTTCCTCCTTTTAACTGGTGCCATTTTATGTAAGGCCTTGGTCACTGGCTTCATTTCAGATGCTAAGTCAATCGCGAGCTTGATTTCTTTATCTGGAGGAAATGTCGATAACTTATCTGGAAACATATTTTGAAACTCTTTAATTGCTATAAAATCTTCAATTTTGTTTGATCCTAACTTTTATTTATTTCATAATTACCATAATGCTTACATCCTGATCACCGTAATCATCGTTAACAAACTCTTTACCTTCCTTCTTCCTTTATACCTCATCATATTCTCATTCGACGTCTTCAGGACTATCTCTTCATCATGACGGTTCGTCTGGGCATCATACTTAAATAGTTAATCCATTCCTTAGAATAATGTCAAATTCACTTATCTTCCATGATATCAATTCTTCACAATTTATTGCTAGAAATCTCAATTCCACCATTGGTGCTTACTTATTCAACAATTTTACGTTCTTGACTTGTTAGTCCTTTGATCCTAATCTTATCAATTCAACAGGATAATTCATCTTATCAACAAAATAAGAGCTAAACAATCAAGTTGCTCTCACATCTTTCAATACTTTAACGCATAAAGTATTCAAGATAATCATTCACATCACCACATCTGTATTCTGAATAATATATTTCATAGGAAAATCGCAATTTCTCGTTCTCGGAGACGTATTCCTCATTGGAGTAGATTCCCTTGATTCTTAGTATATCCCTGACTGGGGCTAGCGATTTGCAATTCTCATCATATGCCCTTGTTTTCTTTCCATGCGTGAGAGGTAGATGGGACTTTTCCCGCTTGGTCCATAATACATTGATTTATGTTGGAAAAACTCTTGCAAATAACGACAATACAACGGAACGACTAGAAGGATTCAAAATTCAACAAAATTTAGAGTTGAAAAGAAAGAAGAAGTAAGGATTTGAATATGAATGAGACAACCACATTGGTACTTAAGATGGTCAGTCTTTCCTACCATATGGTATACAGCGCATGATTAGGTGGCGTCCCACCCGACTCTTCATCATTCTGACAAAGTGTCTCACCATAACACTGTTTGTCCCAATCAGAAAGCAAAACTTGAGGGAAGCAAATAAATTTGAAAGGAATGGAATATCCTCTTTTTCGATATTATAGAAAAGAGTTCATTGGAGAAAAGAAGTTCATATATTTTTAGGAATTGAGAAGGAATATACGCTGTAATATTGAAAACTAGAATGATACCATTGGTCACCATCCATATTTCACTTGTATTCATCTTTCAAGCTTGTTCGATCACATCCCAATTGCATCATATAACAACTTTAGAGGGGACACTCAAATGCTTTTGCAAATTAAGCATTATGGTAGATTCCTACTTGTCACGTCTTGCGTCTTTAATATCGCACCCACACGGATAATACTTTAACAATTTGATCATAATGGCGTTCCTTACCAGGTAACTTCAAGATTCCTCTTTTAATTTAGAATAACCACGTACCATTCGACATAACGATCCTTTTGTTAATAATATTCTGCTTTTAGAGAGGTCTGGAAATCTTTCCAATCTTCTGCGATCACGCTCCGGCTTCTGCTAGATCAATGAATTCTTCGAACACTGATAGTCCTAATAATTGAATGTATAGTTACTCCGTACACTGATTCTGTTGTAAATTTTATCAAACAATACTTGCACTTTCCTGTTAGGAATAATCAACTTCTTCATAATCATAGGTTACTTCGTTCTCGAAATTAGCAATACTAAGTCTGAAACAGCATCCTTCCAGGTAATCCAGGCTTTCTAACAAACAAGAAACTCAAATAGTAACTTGACAACCAATGTTTAAAAATCATTTTATTCGAAAAGGCTTTTAGAAATTTGTAAAGGAAAATCTTTTTCGAAAACTTGTTTAAAAAGTTTGGAAAATCACAAACCTGGTTGTCCTTACTATATGAGTTGGTTGTTGTCCTTCCGACCTATAACAAGGTACCAAATTAATGGAACGATCACTTAAAGATCCATTTACTTCAATCTACCCTCTCTTCTTTATTGGGTCCATTTACCTTCCTTAATCGACGAAAACTTCAGTTGTCGTTGTATGCTATCCCATTCATAGCTTCACATCAAGGCTTTCATACTGGTAATACTCCCATTAATAACTTTGCAATCATTAAGTGGAACAGATTGTCCAATAGTCAACAAGTCGGCTAATGTCACATCATCTTGTTAAAATATATATCACATAATCATAACATCATTATCTAGCTTCAAGAAATCTCCAGATCCATAATCTCCTCTAACTCTCTTTTCAATACTTATCTAATCCATTCCACAAGCTAGTCATGGGTAGCCTAATCACTAATGGCTTCTTTTAATCTGGTAACAGTTATCCTCTGAAACACTTAAATCTCCTCTCTAAACTTCATCTCACCTTTATTTATATCTCAAGCACTCACCATTTACTATAGCTCTCGAATCCATCTTTGTAGGTACAATCGCGTCATAGGACAAGTTCTCAACTGGGGGTATAGAACAGGATGTAGAGTAAACTAAAGAGATACACTCACAGCCGAATGTCCAGTAAGGCAAGAATAAACAGGTGGAAATTCTTGAATAGGTAATCTCGCATCAATACGCGGAAAAATTAGCGTAGAATAGCTTGAAGGAGTGCACCCGTTATAACATAAGGTAGTACCATTAATGCTGGTGGAGGAACAAGGTGGAAATCCAATCTGAGAGAAGATGACGATCCTCGAACGGGAAGCTCCAAACGATCAAATGACACCGGGAAATCAAGATCCGCCATTGCCGTTGTCTGGAAATTACATCGCAAGCTAAGAATCCCGAATCGCAACACGAACCGTGCCGGAGACCTACTATATAGTCGCACTCATCCTCACGACATCTTATCTTTCTATTTCCTATTCCTAATCCTAACCCTCTACCCAATCCTGACAATCCAGGCTTGTTTCAGTGACTTATAACCTGTAGCTCTGATACCAACCTGTGGCGCCCTCCAAACCCGGGTCAGAAGTTTGGGGTCCACAACATATATATAATATATAAACCTGAATAAGAATTACTATTTGCAATGACCCTGCTTTACATAAATACGGATCACAACAGGTTAAAGTATGAAAACAAGCCACAATCCTAACATTTATTACAACGTACCAAATCCCAACTAATTTAACTTACAATTGATAATAAAATCATTCTTACAATCTAACTATCTCTATACCGCATGAAGCTTCTGCTAGCTCGATTCAACTCAACTGGAACCTTAGCCCGCACTTTGGACTGAGGAACTTCACTATCATCCATATTCTTTTCAACTGTAAAATATATAAAAGAATCGCAAGGGTGAGCTAACTAGCTCAGCAAGTCATAATAGTGATAACTGAGGTTAAACAATGATCAAATGAGATGATTCAAAGGAATCAAGTTTCTTTTTAACTAATCATTAGAATTGGATATTCATTTTAAGTTTTAAACACCAAGGTTAGGCTGCTGATCAGTCACGCACTAACCCCGAGCAAGCACACAACACTGCTCTAATTACTGGATCCAAGGCACACATTGGCCTAACTTGACCATTGATATGGTCTGACCACGAATCTGGTCCACATATATAAAAATTATCCAATCCTAAAGCAGTTCAATATGATAACAATATGATTCAATATAACAAGATCATAATCAATGATGGTTAAACATTTGCATAAAAACATAAGGAAACTCATGGATATCTCAAGGGTATATCAGGGTATGTACAAGAAACAGTTTTCAGTTTGTACAAGGGTCAGGTATTTGACCAGTAATGATTTATCAAGATATGGTTCTTTGATGTTATTAAGAATGATTGGAGTATAAAAGTTTCTGTGTTTTCAAATCATTCTCTTTCAGTGTTTGATGTTTGGTAGTTATACCTTTGAAGAGTAGTATTATATTTGTATGGTTTGGTGTCTGAGGATCAACAAAGGACGGTTTGCAAAGAATAAGGCTTACGGCTCAAGATCAAGAAAGAATCAGGATTCAAGGTTAAATAGTTTAAAACACTTGCAATACAAAACATGAGTTGTTTTAAATAATAACGACATGTTATGAAACAGTTCAAAAATAATTGCAATATATCTTGAAGAAAAGTTCGGAAGTACTTGCCTTACAAGGCTTTACAACTATTACTGATCAATTTTGAGCTGACTTTGCTGCTCAGACTCTAACGTCCAACCACAAGATCCCATTGGATTCGATTTCGACACTCAGGTCTTCCTGTTGAAACTCTACTGAGCTCGTCGACTGATCACTAGGTTATCTTTAGCCCATCGTCCACTTTCAGGTTCTCGACTATAACCTACAGGGTCGAAATACCCTACGTTAGACGTCTAGGTATGTTTGACATATCCTCGATACTAATTCTTACCCAACGATATTCAAACCCGACTCGTAATTATTCATATTAGAATAACACAGATAACAATTAGGGTTCACATTCTCGAAATCGATCCAGTGTTCGTTTTCAGAAATTACGTATACTCGTCATTTTACGAAATCAGAGTTACTGTGTTTTGGACAAAACATACAACACAACATATAATCAGGTTATGTATAAAACATATGTATATGTATTTACTTATATTCGCTCGACGTCCCGATAATCCTCGGATACGCTACCGTATTTCCGTAGTTCGATTTTCCGGAAATCGGACAGCGTTCCCTTTGTTTATCGGACTACCCGTCGAAACATCCATCGACGTCAATTCAATAACGACAATCCAATTCACAATAACCACAATCCCAATCATCAATTTAATCCAACCATCAATCCAATCACAATTCGTCAACTAAATTACGTACTCGACTTAATGTAAAATCAAATTCTCGTTTCAAAAATAATTTCACGAATCAATTAATTTATTTTATGAAAATTAGGACTCAGAATAAATTCATCACCGTCCACCGTCCGCTCGTAAAAGTCATCGCGGACGGCAGCGAAATTTTGCGGGTACCCGATCAATTCTCGGATTCCAACACAAAACTTCACCGATTAATCCTTAATAATTTCCTGCACAAAATCTTATTTTTATTTCACAAATATAATCAATTAATTTACGCAGAAAAAAATTAAATAAACAGATAAGAGAAATTCAACAAATTAATCGGACCAAAGAAACCCAAATACAGGACACAACGCGCATATACGCAGCGCCCACCGGCCGCCTTACCGGAGTAAAACCGGCGGCAACCGGAAAAGAATAGACAGCGAACAACACGAAATACAGCTAGCACACATCACCCAATCAAGTATACACGTATACATACGTATATATATACACCAATCAGGTAGGGCAAACCGAAGCAGTCACCGGAAATTGACAGGAGCAACCGGCAGCGACGGTGATCAAACAAGGCAGAGAACGAGATAAACAGGAAGAGTTGCTGCCAGACGCAAGGACCGAAAAAACAGAACTGGGGAAAAAGAAAGTAAGAGAATAAAGAGTAGAGAGAAGAGACAATCGAGATTGAGAGAGAGGAGTATCCTGTGGTTTCTTATGTTTATTACCATTATCTATTTATTCCTTCTGCTCAGCCTACAAACTGCCACGTATCTGCAGTTTAACAAAATCCCAACACGTGTCCTTCTATTGCTTATAAGCCCGAATTTTAATCCGAAATTCAATTTTAGTGAACCGAGTCATATTTAAATTAGATTCAGAAAATCACGCAAACAATCTTAAAATTTTCTAAAAATCCCAAAACTAACGAAATAAAATTTTCATAATTTTTAAAGCATTTTTGAAACGCAACTCGTACCCGAAATTCACAATTAACGAACCGAGTTGCCCTTAAAATAAACTCAGAAAATCATGAAAATTATCTTAGAATGTTAGAAATATCCCGAAATAAATAAAAATGTAACTTTTGAAATTTTAAAACAATTTCTAAAATGCACTTTATACACGCTTTTTAACAAATAATGAAACGACGCGCGGGTAAAACGAATCTCGAAAATTTCCAAAATAATTTTTAAAATTCTCAGAATAATACGAACTTAATAAAATATAAGTTTCATAATTTTTGAAGAATTTTAGAATTAAATATGGATTTCACCATTAAACATACTCAGAAAATCATTTAAAGATAAATAATTAATGAAATATTGATTTCTCAATTTTATAAAATCCTAAAAATAATTATTGTAATTATAAAATCATAAAAATAATTTTAGAAATATTCCCAATATTTATGCAAATAAATTTGCACTAAATCCACCTTTGAAAGTGAAAACAATTCAATATGATCCCATAATTAATCGCGCGGACAACCCGGTACACTATAAATCACATATCAATAATCAAACAGCACATAGCGGTCAACCAATACACATATTTTATTTATTTAATAATTTCCATAATTACATAATTAAATAATTCAAAAATACACGAGTCGTTATATTAATAGCCTCGCAAGCTGAAATGAAAGAGAAGAAAAGTATTAAAAAATTGAGTTCCAATAAAGAGGGAATAAGGAATAGTTACGCAGGTAAAGTTACCCTTATCACTAGCCTGAGAGAGACCAACTTTCTTCAAGGAGTACTCCTCTAAAAGGGTCCAGGTATCTATTTTTCCATCATCCGAAATAAGGGCTTGATAGGCCACCTGCTCTTCATCAGTTAACCTAATGCTAGAGGGACTACCATCTGACACTTTACAAAAAGGCCTACGGAAGAGAGTGGCCCAATCACCTCCAGCCCAAGTCAGCCTAACAAACTCATTCCTCCACTTGGGGTTATTTTCAACTATGGAATTACCATAAAAAATGTGGGAAATTTTGGGCCTTTGACGTATCAAAACCCAGCCCGGTTGAGTTAAAGCACTGTAATAAAACTGAAAAACTTTTCTAAAAACAACGACAAAAAGGGGAAATTTATTACTAAGGCATAAAACCATAAAACAAATAATATTCTTCCATGCGTTAGGAGGGAGATGACATGGGTTTATTTTTATATCTGCAAGTAGACGAGGAATGAATTCATGAAACGGGAACCTAAGACATGCAGTTAGGGCTCCTCGATAATAAATAGTGTATCCCCCTCCAATTACACGTCTTATCCCCAGGGGCGGGCGGAGTAATCCTAAGGTGAGGAGGGAGTTTATACATGGTGTTAAAGGCTTCTATCCTACCATCTAACTCGTGAAATGTGTTACCATGGTTGTAAGAGTCTAAATCAGATAAAGAGGGATATTCATCGCCTCTAGAGTTTATCATATCAAGGAGAGAAGTATAAGGAGATTGGATTTGAGTTGCAGTACCTCTCTTGGAAGAGTTCATCTTTGACAGGCGAGCAAGGTCACGGTCCGCCATTGAAATTCTTGAGATGAAGGCTTGAAATGCAGAAAAAAAAAGTGGTGGGACTGCGGTGGCAGAAAATACCGGAAATCGCCTTTCTTAGAGGAGAATGAGAGAGACTTTGAGAGAGATTTGAGAAATAAGAAATGAAATGAGGATTTTCACTTATCACTTCTCTTTTATAGCCGAAAATCTAGAGATATAAAACGCCTAAAGCCCATAAGGCAAGGCCCAATTTGAGAAAAGCCCACTAAAAGGGAAGCTTCAACTAAGGTGACAGATTGGCAGCTAGTTCGATCAGGATCCTAATCGATTTTAATCAGGAATCCTGATCAATTTTGCCTGACTCCTGGTCAATTTTAAGTCAGAAATTGGAACAAATCCAGAAATTAAGGATAAATTGTGGAAATTGGAATAAATCCAGAAATTAAGGATAAATTCTGAAAATTGGAATAAATCTCAGAAATTAAGGATAAATTCTGAAAATTGAAGGAAAATCCCAGAATTTAAGGGAAAATTCCTGTAAAATAAAGAAATTCCTTGAAAAATTCCTGGTAATTATGAATATTTTCTGAAAATTAAAGGAAAATCACTATAAATCCCAGAAGTTGGGGAAAAATACCAGAAAATTCCTAGATAATAGGGATAAGGTAAAGAAGTAATGGGGAAGTTCCAAAACAACCCTAAAGCCACGTGCAAGGCAAAATCGTTGTAAACGTGTAGGTCGCTCCACACTTTACGCAAAAATGATACCCTATAAGAGAATAAATGAACTTAACTTCTGCGAAATCCTATACGATTTCCCATAAGTTGGGGGAAAATGATATGGAATAAAATATACCCTGGTTGCGTAATTAAATATCGCATTAATTATGCCCGGTTTGGACCGACAATAAAGCCCATTAGAAAGGGCCAAAACCCTGAATATTAATTAATTTCAAAATTAATTAATAAGGGGTAAATCATCTGATAAATAAAGTCCAATTAAGGATACAATTCCTTGGAGATTGGCCTCCAAGAAATCTCATAGTATAGGGAATCAGTTTTCTACTTCCTAGGACTCCAAAGTCCATTCTAATTCAGAGACTTGTCCACCAAGTCTCCCAACTCAAGTCCAATTCAAGGACTCCCAACATCTATATAAGGGGTCTCACCCCACAAAATAGAACTACGTTTTTTGGCTTGATTCTCTAATTTTCAGAGATACGTAGGCATCTCGTAAAGGCAGGGTTAAGCTACGAAATACGAGAGCAGCCATTAAAGGCCTTGAGCTCTCGAACCTTAGTAATAAATACAACAATTAATATACCCTAGTTTTCAATCCATAATACTTATCAACTTCATCCATGTCATCTTGACTTGGACAGTCTTCATCTTCAGCCATAAACCCTTTTCCCTTTCATATCTCAGACCCGCCTTCACAAACATTAATGTTTGGTGTAGTTTTAAAAGCTTCAACCTTCATTTCCACCATTCTCTCATGCTCAGCTACCAATGCCACAAACCCACCTTTCTTCCTTTCTTTCTCTATTAGCTCATCTTGTTCCATTTTAAGCTCATAGGTCTTCAAAAATTCATACAATCTCTCAAGAGTAAATTCGTTGTACTCTTGTGGATTTTTTAGAGAGACTGTCATTGGCTTCCATTCCTTTGGTAAAGACCGTAGAAACTTTAGTTTGGAATCCTTGGTTTAGTAGACTCTTCCATACAACTTTAGTTCATTCAACAGCTTTTGAAATCTACTGAAAGTATCATTCAGGGACTCACCATCTTCAAAATGGAAGTGTTCATATTATTGTATGAGAAGTTGCATTTTGTTTTCTCTGAGTTGCTTAGTTCCCTCACATAGTACTTGAACTGTGTCCCAAACATCCTTAGCAATTTTGTAATTTATGACATTGTCAAACATGTCTTGATCAATACTATTGAATCATATGTTCATGGCCTTTTTGTCTTTATGAACTTCTTCAATATCTTCATCAGTCCATTCTGCTTTAGGCTTTGGAACAGTTTGTTCATTTCCAGTAGTATCAACAGCATATGTTGCAATCCTGAGAGGAATATGAGGTCCATTTTCTATGCAGTTGACGTAGCTTTCATCTTGAGAGAGTAGATGAAGGTGCATCTTCACTTTCCAGTGATGATAGTTGTCTTTGTCCATAATTGGAATCTTCACTCCAATATCTTTCTTGCTCATGTTGTTTGATTTCTTTGATCTTTAAACTCTTTGAAAGTTAAGAGCTTGCTCTGATACCAATTATTATTTCCCAACAATACAATAACAGAATTACAGAAGGGGGGTGAATGGAATTATGATTTCTTTTTATTTTCTGAAAAACTTTTTATAAAATATATAACTGTATTTTTGAATAAGTAAGAATGCGGATAAAGCTTTTGAAGTATTATACTCACTCAATATAAATTAACACATAGTTTAAAAACTTTCTAGTGGATTTGTCTTTCCACTAGAGATGTATATTTGAAGAAATCTCTGTGATGCAAATTGCACACAGCTGCTTACAAGTATTTTCTTACAACTTTGAACTTGAGAGTATTTTCAAAAGATACAGCTTGCTAAACTCTTGATTCTTACTTGTTATCTAAATACTTGCTACATTTGATTTACATTGAACCAAGTTTATATGTGCAATGAACAAGAATAATATTCCTAACAGCTAAGTCCAAGCACATGCTTCTTCATTTCTCTGTCCAATGCAATCCAAGTAAGATATGGCATCTTTGAACGTCCTTGTTTTGCATGGAAATGGAAATGCTTCATTTTCTTCTAAAACCGGTAAGCAGCCTGCCACATTCCTTTTGTGCACTATAAACTCATGTGACTCTGTTAGCCTCTGTCAAGTCACTATCAACTATTATCTTGTTGATCATTCGTTGAAGCTTCATTGATATTATTCGTTGAAACTTTATTGTTGTCATCCGTTGACACTATACTAGTGTCATCCGTTGAAATTTTCTTGATAGCATTCGTTGAAGCTTTATCTAATATCACTTGAAGACCTCTTGACTAGCTTATCCGTTGAAGGCATATTGAGTCATCCGTTGAAGCTTGTAATTTAGCGGTTGAAGATGTTTCCTTAGCAGTTGATACTCTTTCATTTATACAAAATTACGAGACATTTTATATCTATACTTAGTCCACCTAATTTTTATATCTCTTAAGTAGTCAACATAATTATTAATATAAGCTAATACTTCAACGAATAGACAGATTATGGTAATCCGTTGAAGACTTCTAAATGACACTTAACAATTCTATTTAAAGTCTTTTACTGAGTTATCATAAAGACTACAATATATTTCTAACATGTAGCTCTTTAGGAGATTGAGAATGATGTCGTTATCATTTTAATATTTTGGCAATTCCAAACACGTTAGTGTTATTTCGGGAATTTCTCCAATGAGGAGAAAAAGCTTTTTCTATGAGGAAAATGACCACCCACATTTCAACGTTGTTGGTGATTCCGTATATTTGGATGCTTCTTTCAGCTTCTTGTGGAAATGTTGTGTATCATGCGAATAGGATGTCGCTCATATTACAATGCTTTGGTGATTCCGTACTCCTGGACAACTTAGTGTTATTACACGCACTTCTTGAAGAGTGAATTGTGCACATCGGGTGTTTGTGTTGAATATCTGTTAGCATAATTGATATACTAGCTGGTAGTTGTGGTGTAGAATTGCTGTGATAATTAATTGTTGGAAAAATATTTGAGTATTGGTCTCTATGAATTGAGCGGGAGTAATTGGTTGTGTGCTTGTGTGAGAACTGGTTGAGTATTGGAGATTGTGTTTTGGAGTGTAAATAGTAGAAACTCAGAAAGTGATGACTAGTATGGATATAGAGGATGAACTAGGCTTTGATGAGCTTTTACAAGAAGTTCAACATCAGTTCATATGTTACACTGAAAATCTTGCAAGAGATTTATGAATTGAGGAAACTGTTAAAAGTAACAGCTAATGATATGGAGGTCTTGAAAAAAAAAATGGAAGTTCAAAGAAAGAAGGCATCTAAGCTTGTGTATTCCGATGGAAAAGGAACTAGGGAAGAACGTGATAATAACAGACCAGCGGGAAGGACTCTACATCAGCCCTTACAAAAATTCAAGTTGAATATTTCAAAATTTGAAGATGAGTTTCCGGATGATTATGCAATCCGAATGCCTTTCAAAATGATGGTTTTAAGTACAAATAATGGGGTACAGTTTGGAGTCTTATTCAATAAAGAAGTATGGAATGACATGTATAGTGAAGAGGAAGTTGTTTATGATGCATTTTCAGGCGAAGATATAAAAGATTGACACTCTGAAGAAATCATTTGTATAGTTTTGGGACTGGAGGATTTCTTTCGGTCTAAACAGAGTTTTGACAAAGAGTCAACAGACTGGGACAATGAAACTGGAAGTAGTCAGCAGGAATGTACAAAGAGAATTCAAGTAAACTATTAGATAACCTAGTGAAGAGGCAAAAAGAGTGATGCAGCTCCCAATGGTGGTGGACAAGCATCCGAAACCTTCAAGGCAAATATATATATGTAATTGTGGAGCCTAAAAATAAATGTCCCTAGTGAGAGTGACATTATCGAAAAGTTTCTAAGAGAGAAGTTTGAATTTTTCAGTATGAATCACCTGATTAAGTATTCACCCCGTTCATCTATGACTAAAATTTCTGTTGGACATGAACTCTAAAAACAAGATAAGACTCTTCTAGGTGAAGGTGGAGATGGACTGAGTAATTCTATTGATGTCACTAAGGAGTACGATGCAAGGAAAACAACTGAAATCTGCACAAATGAAAGTTCAATGAAGCTAGTTGCAAACCTAAAAGGCTTACAAGAGTGGAAGTAACAAAATAATTAGGGAGAAGATACTAATCCAGTTGGAAGAAGTGTCTTCCTTGATTCCTACCAGGAGAGACATTATGAAGGCTTTTCATTGCAAAAGAATTGAAAAAGGTTTTTCAATATCTAAAATTTCTTATGATTTTGGTATGAGATGTAGCAATTTTGGAAGGAAAATGTGCTTATCTTTGATCCTGGTGGTCAGGCGCAAAACAAGCAGCCAAAAGGTGTTAAAAACAAGTTTAATGATGCGATCAGAAGTGAGGTGATAAAGAAAGCATTTGTAGAGCAAATTTTGGTTGCTAATCAGCTTAAGCATTGGCATAATATTAGCTTGAATTCTCCGAAAATAAAGCAACTACCGGAAGAACTTTCTCAGTTGCAGAGGAACGTGTATCACTGAGATTGAGAATTCAGCTATAGTTCAAAGACAGAATGCCCAAGTGATGGAATTGATATAATTCTGACTAAGATCAATCAACAATATGATACCGTGACATGTGACAGTTGAGATTATTGTACAACCCTAAAAGTACAAGGCAGCCCGGGCAAGGTAATGAAATTTAAGGTCAAGGAAGTCTGGAGAAGTAAATATAAAATAACCATCTTTGATTCAGGACGGAACTCGCTGGATCCTGACCGATACATCTTTCACCCATTTCTGTTTCACTAGGTGCATGTCACCACGGGCACAAGTCAGACATGTCTTTTCATGATTTGACATGATTTTTTACTAATTTTTTTTATATTTTTAATGATTATTTTAATATTAGAAATATGAAATAATAAATATAATTCTAAAATATTTACATATATCTGAATATCTAAAAAATTATTAATATAAATGAGTATTATGATGGTATTCGGTTGTTATTATCAACTAACTTTAATTTTATATTCAAGTTCACTGTATATTAGTATAATAATTATGTTTTAAATTTTATTATATTTAATTAATAAATGGCATGCCATTTGAGCATTCCTTTTGGCAAAAAACATGCTTATAAGCATACCTTCGGAAAGTCTCGTGACAGGTACCCTAGTTATCACATTGTCGGAAAGGTAGAAATTAAACTTTAAATAAAAAATGTGCACACCAAATTCTTGATCGAACATTTTGGCTTAATAAAGCATTAGTACCGCATAGTACATTACTAGATGGTTAAAGAGGATGACTGAAACTCAACAATGTACACTAATTGCTGCAACTTTCAAGCATTAACTGGCCAGTATATATTGAGCAACTTGTACACAAAAAAGTATCCACTTTGTCCACATTTTAATGCGAAAGTCCCCGAAACGGTTTCCAAAACTGTTCCCAAATGCTGATGTGAAAGGGACATACTTGATAAACAAGACTCGTGTGCATTTATATGCGTCCCAAATTAAAATGTGACAAATATCACGCCATATCATTCGGGACAAGTTTTGAGAACGGATTTGGAATACCTAGCACTACTCTTTTCTAAGACTAGCTAAAAAGGATAAAAAGATTTCTACATGCACGAGAAGCAATCAAAATCACATTGTCAGAAAGGTAGAAATGAAACATTAAATCAGAATATAGCATACACCAATATTTTATGTAGCTCGAATATTTTGCCCTACTAAAGGTTTAGGCATTCGCAGCAGAAGGTTAAAAAGGATGACTAAAACTAAACAATGTACACTAATTGCTGCGACCTTCAAGCATCAATAGGCCAAGACATACTTGAGCAGAAAAATACACCGAAAAGCATTTAGTTTGTCCACAATACCAAACTCTAGTCAAAAGGGGATAAAAACATTTATACCTGCACGAGAAACAATTACTACACATTAATATAAACAAAAGATATTGCCAAAAATCAAGCTTGTAGATACTCACAATGTCTAATCATGTTAAGAGGTTAAGAAATTAAGATACCCGCCTAATCAGAATCATTGCAAAGAACCTTGTACAAGAAATGAAGCTTTGCTACGGACCTGCTTGGCAACACAAACAGACTATTGGTCAGAGTTTATAATCACATGCCTAGATATATCATATTATGTCAATATATAGTCACTCCAAAGTTATGCACTTTCCTACTAAGGGAGGTTGAGCAGCAAACCTTTGATGCATGTGGCCTCAGATCGGTGCTGCTGATTTGGCAAGAACAGTTCCGAAGAAAAACACCCCACATTTCAAACAACAACGAATTTTCTTTTATCGCAGAATCATATGAAAGCCAGTTCTCGGCAAGAACCAAGTAAATGTATATATTAAAAAGGTCACAAGAATTTTCCTTCACATTAATTGATACTAGAAATGCTAGCATGTCCACAGCATCAGTAAACTGTTGAAAAAATGCAGATACAATCAGAAAATATCCATAGCATGATGAACACAGAGTAAATTAATTAAATATGCATCCTTTAAATAGTATTTAAATATTTTATGAAATTAACTTCAGCGACGTAATTGTAAATATAGTGGCATATGCACTGTCTAGCTTATAACTCGTAATCAAGAAAAAAGAGGAAAAATCTGCACCATTACACCCATTAATTTTAAAAATTAACACATTTCTCAACCGTATTCAGAAGGTGTTTAAATTTATACTGTTTAGCAATCAGCATATATATAGTTCCCTGATCTGATAAGTAATTACGCATCATCAAAATGGTATTCTATATAGCAGGCTCGGAGCCCCAATGTTTAACAGTAACACTAAAACTGTAAATTAGTATGTAAGTAGTAGGCTAGGATACTAGAAAAAAAATAAATTAAGAGAGTAAAAAACGAGTTGTAATGTTCTGATATAGATGCATTTACTGGGAAGTATTATAAAAGGAGGGGGAAGTGAATATAGTAATGGGAAGGTGATCAAATTAATAAACATAGTAATGGGAGATCAATTTAATAAAGGCAATAAATCACTAGGAGTATTAGCAATAGGGACATCCAGACTTATTAGTTATTTCCTGTTCTGTTTTCCAAATAATTATCCTATAATTTAGGATCAGCCTATATAAAGGCCTTTAGAGAGGAATAAGAAATTAAGTTTTATTCTCTGGAAATTAAGTCTCAAAAAGGGGCTCTGTCAAGGACGAGTCTTGCTGAGAACAATTCACCATAGCTTCACATAAGAATTCTCTCGTATCCAGACCTGTGACTAGATCCTACGCTCAGGCACATAACATCTTGGTATCAGAGCCATCCGTCATGAGTGATGCGGAAAGTTTAGCGAGTAAACTGGATGTGTTTATGGAACAAATGGCTACCCGACAACGTGCACTGGAAGAGCAGATGGCAGAGTTGTCAATATCGGTTAAAGGGAAAGGGAAAGATGTTGATAAAGACAGCGGGGGAGAGCAACACAGCAGAATTCACGGCAGTAGAGGAAGTTCAGGTAATAGAAATCCGAATGATTCACAGTCGGGAGGTTTTATGGTAACTCGATACTCTAAGATGGAATTTCCTACGTATGATGGCACTGAAGATCCTTTGGGATGGCTAAAAAGATGTGATCACCAAGCCGCGAGAGTGATCACCGCATACATTTGTTACCTGGGAAAGGACCTGTTGTTGTCCGGCCTTATAGATACCCTCATTTTAAAAAAGATGAAATTGAGAAACAATGTGAACAGATGCTAAAACAAGGAATTATCCATCCAAGTAAATCTCCATTCTCTTCCCCGGTACTTTTAGTCAAGAAACAAGATGGCTCATGGCGTTTCTGTGTGGACTATCGTGAACTTAATACCAACACTATTAAAGATAAATTTCCAATACCAACAGTGGATGAGTTGTTGGACGAACTTCATGGAGCGCAATATTTTACAAAGTTGGATTTAAGAGCAGGATTTCACCAAATCAGAATGGCACCATCAGATAGGGAAAAGACGACAGCTTTTAGAACCTACCATGGGCACTTCGAGTTTCTAGTCATGCCATTTGGGGTTACCAACGGTACTTCAACTTTTCAGAGTTTAATGAACGAAATTTTTCGACCTCATTTACGTAAGTTTGTCTTGGTTTTCTTTGATGACATATTAATTTATAGCAAAACATGGGTTCAACATATGCAACATGTGAAATTAGTTTTTGAACTCTTGCACTCTAATGCGTTGTTTTTAAAGAAATCTAAGTGTTCCTTTGGCGAGTCAAATGTAAATTATCTGGGACTTATCATTCACGGAGAGGGAGTTGAAGTTGATACAACAAAAATCAAGGCCATCACAGATTGGCCAACACCTCAATCAACTAAGGCTTTACGGGGTTTTCTAGGGCTGGCCGGTTATTACAGGAAATTCATCAAAGATTACGAACTACTGGCTACACCATTAACTAGTTTACTAAAGAAAAATTCTTTCAAGTGGAGTACGGAAGCAAACACTGCTTTTAATCACTTAAAGACCTCTCTCTCAACAGCCCCTGTTTTGAAGTTACCAGACTTCAAAGAGGAATTTGTGGTCGAATGTGACGCTTCTGGAAGCGGATTTGGGGCTGTATTGCAACAAACAGGTCATCCAGTAGCTTATTTCAGCCGCAAAATAGCTGACTGCCATCTGAAATTGGCTACATACGAGCAAGAATTGATTGGATTGGCAAAAGCAATAGCTCATTGGAGACCCTATCTTTGGGGCAGACACTTCCTTGTTCAGACTGATCATTTCAGTCTTAAATATTTGTTAGAGCAGCGCATTACCACATCACCACAACAACAGTGGATCAGCAAGCTAATGGGATTCGATTTTCGAGCGGAATTCAAGGCTGGAAAGTTAAATAAGGTTGCTGATGCCTTGTCTAGATGTGAGGAACACTCCCGGCTCATGGCAATTTCTCTTCCTCGAGTTGAAATCCTCAATGCAATTCGACAAGAAATATTTACCTCACAAGAATTACAACAATTGCAAAGACGCATTGTGCAAGGGGAGTTAGGGGCTGAATGGAATGTAAAGGATGGACTAATTTTCTTCAAGGGTAAAGTATATCTTTTACCCGGCTCTTCGATTATCTCAACTCTGATTTCAGCTATTCATGAGCTCATGAAGGTGGACAAAAGACGATACAACGTATTAATCATGATTTCTATTGGAAGGGCATGAAACGTGTTGTTTTAGAGTTTATACAAAATTGTGTGATTTGCCAGCGCCACAAGTGGCAAAATCTACAACATGCAGGATTACTTCAACCTCTTACAGTCCCGCAACAAGTATGGGCTGATATTTCCATGGACTTTGTGGAAGGATTACCTAAGGTTCGAGGTAAATCTGTCCTTATGGTGGTTGTTGACCGGCTTTCCAAGTATGCTCATTTTTTTCCGTTGGCTCATCCATTTACGGCTATATTTGTTGCTACTACCTTCTTTGCAGAGGTGTTTCACCTCCACGGACTACCCGAATCAATAGTCTCGGATCGTGATAAGGTTTTCCTAAGTTTGTTTTGAAAAGAGTTATTTCGTCTAAGTGGTTCTAAGCTAGCTTTTTCTACAGCTTACCATCCTTAATCAGACGGTCAAACAGAGGTGGTTAATCGAACGATTGAAATGTACCTACGTTGTTTGACAAGTGATCGACCTCAACAATGGGTTGATTGGCTACCTTGGGCCGAGTATTGTTATAATACCTCTTATCACACTTCTTTGGGAACCACTCCTTTTCAGCTCGTTTATGGCAGATTGCCTCCTCGATTACTTTCTTATTTAGCTGGTTCTACACGAGTTGATGCAGTGGATAAAGCTCTGCTGGAGAGGGATGCAGTACTGAAGGTTGCTCGTGATAAGCTTTTACAAGCTCAACAACGAATGAAAAACACTTATGATTCTGGTCATCGGGAGTTGAGTTTTGCAGTTGGAGATTGGGTCTGGCTTCGCCTTCAACCATATCGTCAGTTAACAATAATACGAAAAAAAGTATCATAAACTCCTTCCAAAATATTTTGGACCTTTTAAAATTACAGCCACCATAGGACCTGTGGCTTACAAACTTGAGCTTCCAGCTGGTAGTAGAATACACGATGTGTTCCATGTGTCTCTTCTCAAAGCATACAAGGGTCCTCCGGAAGTTGTGACTAATTTACCTCCTGTAGTTGATGGGAAAAGTTTGCCAACACCCCATACTGTTATCCGTAGCAGGCTTAATAGGGGCCAACGTGAGCTGCTAGTACATTGGACAGGTTGTTCCAGCGAAGATGCAACATGGGAGCCATTTGAACACTTCCAAGCAGCCTACCCAGAATTTAAGCTTGAGGACAAGTTAAAAGACGCGATGGGGAGTGATGATATAGATGCATTTACTGGGAAGTATTATAAAAGGAGGGGTAGTTGACATAGTAATGGGAAGGTGATCAAATTAATAAACATAGTAATGGGAGATCAATTTAATAAAGGCAATAAATCACCAAGAGTATTAGCAATAGGGACATCCGGACTTACTAGTTATTTCCTGTTTTGTTTTATTCTGTTTTCCAAATAATTATCCTATAATTTAGGATCTGTGTTTCCTGTTTTACGCAACCTATATGTAGCCTATATAAAGGCCTTTAGAGAGGAATAAGAAATTAAGTTTTATTCTCTGGAAATTAAGTCTCAAAAAGGGGCTCTGTCAAGGACGAGTCTTGCTGAGAACAATTCACCATAGCTTCACATAAGAATTCTCTCGTATCCAGCCAGACCTGTGACTAGATCCTACGCTCAGGCACATAACATGTTCCAATTTGACATTCTATTGCCACTTGCGACATTTTCAGAAATGACATGGCCTTACTTTTTTTTGTCAAGTGCCGTGGCCTTACTTCATTGTAAATTTAGAATATCTAAATACACAGAAGATGCCACTAGTTTTATGATATATTTATATCTGCAAATTGTTTGATGAATTACATAAATTTCAATAAAATAATTCCAAGAGACTGTATAAAAGATTAAACTTTTAGCAAGATTGCAAGAGATATTATCTGTAATGTCTGGTGTTCAAGTACTGACATGTCTAAGATATGGATACCTTGTTGTCGAAGCAAGTCAGGAGAAGTTGAAATGCCACTGCACTTCTAAGCTGCTTACTGCGTGAATCAGTTGCTATAATGCTCTCCACAACCCGTAAGGAGTTGATGTCACAGGGTATCCTGTATGGACAACAGCATAAAGATTATCCAACTGAATAATGTTAATGTAAACATCTACAATCTACTATTATCTTAGCAAATCACACAAATACTGTTTGGTCGAGATAACATATCCATTTCTGAACAGTGGTGTAGTTTATAACTCTCTTTGATGAGGATTGTCTTAACAGCTGAGAATTTTGAACAGTCTAATGAGATATTCAGAGCCTGATTGACACCTTAGAAAACAAAGATACACATTAGAAGATGAAAAAATATTTCATAAATATAATGATAGATACCTAATCCTATTTATTTTCTTAGGAACAATTTGCTAACAATCAACAAGAACTATATTTCAGAGACCCACACACTGCATTTTTTTACTGCTACATCAAGTATAACAAACAAAGAGTTACTTTCATGTGCTGAAAATGAAATTCATTTATTTTCTCTCCCTTCAGTATGGTGATTGAATATCAACCTTCGTCTACAACTAAATTTCGATAATCGATACTACGTATCATTATTTATAACTGCAAGGAAACTTGACTTTAACTGCTGCACAAAAACAAAGGCAGAAATAGTCATATAGATCTACTACATATAGCTGAAGAAAACAACATAATTGATTACAACATATACCTGCAAGCAATAGACATTGCTACTTTGTCACAGCTAGATTTCCATTCATTATCAGTAAAGTAATTTATTACTGATAGTGTACAGTTGTGCAGAATCATCGAAACCCCTAAAAGCTGGCGGTCTAGATAGAGAGAAATACATATTGAAAGCAACTCCTCTGTCTCTGAAGTAGTAAACACCGCAAAGGTAGATCTGCAAAAACAATAGGTCCAAATAATGTTTAAAGAAAGTATCTAGTGACTGATTGAAATGGAGAGAACAGAAAACAGATTCTCTACATCAAGATTATTATGTAGATTTTTCCTTTCTTAGGAAATGACAGAAGCAGAATTGGTTAGAATCTTTTTATCAAGCTGATGATTTCTAAAATAAAAATCTCCAAGCTATGTATTGAAATATTCCACTAGGAGAAAAATAAATAAAAAAAAATTTAAGACCGCTTAAAAATTTACAATATATTCTTTTCAGTATCTATAAATTTCACACACCTTACTTGACAAACAGCAGCTATAAAGTTCATCCACGCTCTGATGTTTTGTGGAGGTCCATTACAGTCGGAATCTAAACACATATTAACTGACATAAGAAGCAGAGCAGAAGTATAATGATATAAAATTCACGAACTTGTACTTCAGAAAAGTTCATGAAGTTCCTGACTGAGTATATGTTGGAAGCAAATCCATGCCATTTGCATGAATGTCACATCACTAATCTATTGCCTAAAGATGGATGATAAAGGTAAAAACGATAAAATCTACCACCACAAAATACAGCATAAGGATGATACAGAAATTCCTTATTCATCTCTTCTTAATTGTTACTTCCCAAAAGGGGGTAAGCAATATAACAGGTTGCGTTAATATCATAATGATTGAGGCAAGAAAATCAAAATTCTAACTAAATTTAGAAATGTAGGTAATCGAAATTGGATCCCAAAAAGTTTTGGTTCCAAAATGCCAAATAAAATTCTGATTGATCATCATATAATTAATAAGATTTACCCTCCATCCATTCATATCAATCTCACCGATTAAAATAGTTCAATTGACAAATTATCCATGTCACATCATTTTGGAATCATTTTTGTACCCAATTTTGGGCAAGTACTACTCATTTTTTTAATATATGTTCTCTTAAGTATTCAAATATAAAATTCTCTTAATTTTTTCATTTTTCGGTTAAAGATTCTCTTAGGCGTTCTGTATTTTTAAAACTATAAGATTCTTTTAAAAAAAATAGTATAAGGTTATTTTGATTATACTGTATTTTAATACAAAATTGTTTTAATTGTTTCGTTTTGGTAAAAGATTTTTTAAGTGTTTGACAAATGTAAGGTAGTCTTAAGTACTTTAGAATTTATATTAGTAAGTACAAGATTTTCTTATATATTCATTAATTAATAAAACTAGCTTAAACCTCTTGCGATGCACGAATTATTTTTAATAATATATAAGTTTTTTAAAAAAATTAACCTGAATTAAAATTTTTAAGATATGAATTATTATTTTTTTAATTTTAATAATATGATTTGATAACAAAAAAATTTGTATCAGTTAGTGATATTTTGAAATGAGTAATATTTCAGTTCTGAAAAATAATATTAATGATTAAAATATATAGTTTAATTGATATTTATAGGTATGTTTATAAAAGATTATTATGTTTTTACTTAACACGTAAATTTAGTTTGATTAAGCTCGGATCAATAGTATACAGTTTTTGTATTAGTTTAAGACTCATTATGCCGACTCAATCCAAATAATTATATTTAGATCTATTCTAGTTTAATTTGTTTAATCCCTCAGTGATAAAAAATTTACATAACCCGCATAAAATTACATGTTCTTTTGTTTTATTTGGTATAATTATTTTCTTATTTTAATTTTGCTTTATCATGGATCAATTATACAATTTTTTTTAATGATTGAAACATATATAATTTTACAATAGATAAATATATTTTAGTTAAAGGTAAATTTAGTTTGATTTAGCTCGGATCAATATCATACATTATTTTGTATTAGTCTAAGACTCATTATACCGACCTAATTCAAATAATTATATTTAGATTTATTTTAGTTTAATTAATTTAAATTCGGATCACCGTAAAATTTTTATGTTAGCCCGGATAAAATTACATATTACATTGTTTTAGCTTCCTGAATGTATATATTAATTTGTATTAGTTCAACGCTACTATACCGACTAACGAATTATCTCTAGTTTTGTTTTAGTAAAATAGTATGGATATTGTAGAAACTGTAAAAATCCCGTAATTATACAAACCCAAACATTGTAGAGACAGACCGACTATCAAACTTTTATACCTATCAACAAATTAGGTAGACTTTAATTTTATTTTAGCCCGAATGAACATTATAAAATTTATCTTTAGTTTGAATTTAATTTTGGTTTTAGCGCATATCAACACTATTTAATATTTTGTATTAGGCTCGGGCCCGTTAATCAACCAAATACAGCCGCAAATCCAACTAACTATATATAGATTATGTTAATTTTTATTTAAGATCGGATCAATGGAATAATTTGTTTAGCCCTAATGAATAATATGTATTATTTTGTGTAAGGCCTAGACGACAAACTATAATTATATTCGTATTTATGTAATCATATTGCGAATATTTATATATTTGTGTGAGTGTTTTATTTTAAATATTACTATAATTACATGACTAAACCTTTCATTATTTCATTTTAAATACAATAATATAGATAGATAGATTCCATAAAAAAAATAAAAATCTTTAACAAAAAAATGAACTAGTAACACTAACAAACATATTTAACTTGATTAATGCACATGGCAGAATGGCAGGTATGTGATTTAACAAAGCCTTTATAAATTACTAAAACTCAAATTCAAACTTTGTTTCCCTGAAACCCTGCGTAGAATCGGGGGGGGGGGGGTAATCATAGATTCATGATAAGATTCTCAGGGTTTAACATAGATTCGTAATAGGATTGTAGGATGATTAGCGGCCGTAATGTTCATAATCTCGGTTTCAAAATTAACGAAGCAAATTAAACAAAAAGTATAAGAAATATGACTTTGTTATCAGTTCGAATATTAATTAAAATAATTAAGGGCAATAATATAATTTCAGCAAGTACCGACCGACCAAATACCAAATTTTTAATGTTTAGTCTATTATAATATAGTATATATATCATGGCGAGAGTATTTTGTATATTTGAATACAAGATTTCCTAAAGTGGTTTCTTTAATTTTTAATACAAAATTTAGATTATTCGTATCTAGTGGATAATTAATATATAACAAAATAGTACTTGCATTTTTGAAAACATTTTAGTTAGCTACTCTTGTTGTATGTTCCTTGTTAGTTTCTTGTTGCTAAGTGTCTGGTTCCCTTTAATGGCTAAAGAATTTGACAAAACCAGGACATATTAAAATACAGAAATGTGTTAAAGACAAATATAGAAAATTAATGTCATATTAATGCACAATTAGTGAGTTTCTTGAATTGGATCAAGATCGGGTAATAGAATCTGTGCACATTTTTGCCATATAAGTTATAATATATTGCTCTCTAATCAAATTAAATAAAATTGATTCAATCATATTACGTAGAATAATTGACAAAATTGTAAATGGCAGTGCAATGTTAATATGTAACAAAATCATAGATAATTTTTACAAACATGGTAATGAATCTTAAAAAATACGTAGTTTAAATGAAGATATATATTGTATTTTCAGTTTACAAATACTACCCTTCTGGTGTAAAATAATAAAAATACTGATTGATGTGTATAAAATCAATGCCACAGGATAAAAAAAATCAATGGTATAGATTGTAGGTCACTAGGTCTCTCCTTAAGGGGTCGTCTCTTTCGAACCTCCCCCTATATATATATATATTACCAGGTAAGTATTCGACGTATTTAATATGATTTCCATTCAACGTGTAAAATGTGGGTAATGGCCCTTAGTATCACAACTTGGGGTGAAAATGCCCAAAATCTCACGGGCACTAAACAGTAAGCGAGCAAAAAGCGCTTCGCTTATAAGAAACCCTGAGTAAATTCAAAAGTCCTGCTCGCTTTTTGATGACGTGAAACTATGAAAAAGCAGGCTTTTATTTAGATATGTACTTTTTATTAGATCTGATATAACTTATACAATTGGGCTAGTCTTTAACTTATTAGGCCTTTTTTAAAGCCCATTATAAAACAAAATATTAGATGTTGATGGACAAATTTAAATTTTATCCCATGCTTGATATCTTACATTGGTCTAATTCAATCTTTCAAGGCAATAATTATTAATTAATAGTATGTCTAGTATTTACACGCATCTTAAATTCTTACTCCCTCTGTCCCAACCATTTCTTTACAGTTTCCTTTTTTGGATGTCTTATCCAATTCTTTACATTTCAAAACTTACCAAAAATAGTCAACGGGTCCCACCACTTTCTCACTTTTCCTCCCTTTTCACAGTACTTTTAACCTCACTATCTCCTTTTTATACATTAAAAATCAATAGGTTCCACCATTTCCCCCACTTTTCTTTCTCTTTTTCACTACTTTATACATATTTCTTAACCTCCGTACCCAAACCAAATGTAAAGAATTGGCTGGGACGGAGGGAGTAATATATATCTATATATATAAATATATTATTTTATATAGTGCACTTTTTTACAAAAGCCTGCGCTTCGCTTTGCGCTTTTCGCTTAAGATACAGGAGACCCTGCGCTTCGCTACGCTAAAATATGGCCCTTTGTATCACTCAGAAACGCATTTTTCAAAAACACAATTATATTTTGCGTTTTTATTAATTTTAAAATAATTTATTTTAAAAAAAAATATTTAATTTTTTTTATTTTTAAAAACGCATGTTAATAATGCGTTAGTCCCAGAAACGATGTTTGCAAATGCGTTTACCATGTTTAAACGCATAGAAAAAATAAAATTAAGAGGCCCATTACAAGGCCCATTTAAAAAAGCTAACTGTTTTTATTTGAAGTGATAAACGCATGCTTATGTTGTGTTTTTCCGTGATATTAAGGGTCATTTTTCTAAGTTGTGATATTTTGGACTATTTGCTCCCAAATTGTGAGATGAAGGGATATTTTTCTAAAATATCTCCTTTTGGAGTCGTATGTTTATGGTGTTTAGTTTCACATTTGAAACAAATACAAAATTTATCAAATGCCTTGATGTTTGGCATAATAACATTTAAAAAATCATATTGATTTGTATATATTGAAGACTTGAAGTCCAAGTTTGGATAAAATGAGAGGAAAAATTGAAGTACACTAGGATAGTATATTTACAACGAATAGAACATGACAATTGTTAGATGACATATATATCTTGTATAAACTGCAAATTAAGGTGATTTGTACATATCACACTACAATAACTTAATGCAGTTTTTCAATGGGATGATTAGTGGCGGAAGCTGGAAAATCAATTTACAAGGGGGGCATCATTTAGATTATAATATATATTGTAAACTAACATAGTTAATAATTATTTTTATTCATATTTAATATAATAATTAAATCCTACATTAAGATTAATCATTTAATATATCCACTTGTTTAGTACATGTTTATATATATATATATATATATATCTATTCTATTGTTTGAAATAAATACGTTTTCTCGTATATTTTTAGTTTAAATGAAATTTTAACTAAAAAATTTCCAATGTGAATTCCAAGAGGGAGGGAGGGTAGAAAAATGGGCCTAACTAAAATGGACAATGAGCCCAAAACCCAAATTCACCTGCATGTCATATTTGTTCACATGTATATCATTCTCACATATACTATGTATCTCTATATGTATTCTTATTAATTTGATCACCAAGATTCTATTAAAAACAAACCGATCTCTTGTAATATGAAATCAACATATACCTAATTAGCTACCAGTAATTAAGTTAAGGGTAGGCAAATATACATAGACTTAAAAAATCCAAATTAAACTCAACACATCGGACCAATTTAGGCTGCAAAGGTGGGCGGATGACCACCTAGTCCCTGTGGTGGTTCCGCCCCTGGGGATGATGCATGTCCTCAGTTACGTAGATATTTAGGATTTAAAAATCACATTGTCTTCAAGAAGATTATAAAATCATTGCAAAAAAAGCATATAAAGCATTTTATCGCCAGAGGAGCTTACCCCCGAGATTAACATTGGCAGAAAATTTTGATGGTGTATTAATTAAGAAACCATAGATTTCAAGAGCTTCTTTTACTTCATAGTACTTCGGCATCCAGTCAGTTTTAATAGATGAATCAGTCTGAAAAGTCAAGACAGATACAGGGCTAATAATCACAATCAATCGTCATCATGTACAATTATTTAGTCATGTATCAACTATAAAACATTGTAACTAGTTACCTTATTCTTCGGAGAGAGAATAGTACACCAAAAATCACATGCAGACGTGCTTAGCACTTCCATAGATGAGTACAGCACTGCAAGGCAAATTGTAGAGACATAATGATACCACTTAAAAACAACAATCAGCCGAGTCAGTTCTGATTGTTAATCTACAATAAATAGTATGCTTACTTAGATTAAATGTCCACATCGCTATGGATTCATTTAGATGACCTTTAACTAAAACAAACTGCAAAAGCCATCCATCTACAAGTAATCTTTCAAGGAAATTTTCTCCTGCAACAAAATAGCAAACTCATTCCTACAGAATCTTCATCAAGCAACTGCTTTTTTTTCCTAAGAGTATAAATTTTGTAAGACACCAACTGCATTAGTTACTTCATCTGGAAAAGCGTGGTTTCAGAACAAACTGTATTAATAACCTGCTTGAGCATCTGGCATTTTAAAAAGGTAAAGTGAAAATCCATCTGGAAATGCGTGATTTCAAAACAAACTGTAATAATAATATGATTGAGCAGTTGGCATTTTACAAGGTTAAGTAAAAAAACCTTTCTCTGGGGCAACTTCAACTAAACAGTCGAGTTCCATATCCTTCAGTGACTCTAGAGGTACACAGCTTTTAAGATCTGGTGACACCAACTTTGGTGGAGGTTTCTGCAATTCAAATCATGTCAAGATTTATAAAGGGAGAATAATGATCCACTTGTACACATGCACGCACACACACACATCAGTATTAGCTTAAAACTGAAACCTGATCACCAAAAATTTGCAGTCCCCAGAAAGCAGATTCATCTTCTCCGTATATTTTCCCCATCTACAATTCAAATATTACATTTCTTTAAAAGAAAATCCGGTGGTATACAAATGACAGAGAAAGTACTAAGCAAAGGTACGTGCCTCTTTTTGACATTCTTCAACACACTGATACAGCTTGGCTTCTCCCACGTCCTCATCCTCATCAGAACTATAGCTAGACTTTGCTTTTTTAGATTTTTCAACGAGTGAACCCTGCTGCTTATAGTGATCAGATAGTAGATCATCCAAACCTATAATCTTCTTCCTAAAAACACAAACAATCACATGTTTAAAATACACTCTACGGCTTAACAATTACTCAACAACCATCGTATCTTAAAAATGGAAAACTCTCTTACTGTACTTCCGTCAACTCAGAATTCACAATTTACCCGACTAAAAAGTGTGAAAGGAAGAGGAAAATGGACTACAGTCGCTAATAGAACGGAATAAACAAACAAAGCAACAAAAAAGATTAAATGCTAAAAATTCGCAAACTACAACTAGCCATCCTTACTTACTCCTACAGCTTCTCCAACAATCAAACACCAACTAATTAACAACTGTATCAATTAACCGAAACTCGAAAACCAGATAATACCCAATCCATAGTAAATAAAACAAAAGGCATTAAAATGTACGAAAACAAACCCTTCTAAAATTCGGCAATCTAACATATACAAGAGTTACAAATATCAATTAGCACAAAACAACTCAACACAACAAATCAGAAAATAACATAGTGATAATTTCTCCTCCATTTAACATAAACACTGGCATTTTATTCAACACATATAATAAAAACATATAATATAACGAATAAAATTAATAATTATAATTATTATTATAAAATTAGAACTGGTAGAATTTCGAATTGGGACCTTTTCTTAGGGGGATTAACCAGTAGATGATCGTCTAGTTCGAAATCCAGTAGGTCTTCCATTGCGATTGCCCTAGATTTATCTGTGTGTATATGTGTATGTATATATGTGGCGCCTAAACACCGGAGAAGAAGGGCTTCATGTTTTTCAATGTCAAGTTTGTGTTAATTAATTCAACTCCCGCCCTCACTTCGGGTCGGGCATTCTTCCAGGTCATTCTCCGTTTTTTAAATTGAAATTTAAAGAATTTAAGAATGAATCGTATTTGAGCCGAACGAATTCAAGCCTATCTCGAGTTTGAGCTTCAACTTGGACTCGAGTTTTTATCGAGTTTTTATCGAGTCGGGCCCTTATTAAAACAAGTTTGAGTTTTTATGTATTGTATTTACATTTTAAATTTTCGACTATGATTGCATAATATTTCAAACTAAATTCGAGCCAGAATTCTTTTAACATGCGGGTAGAGTCGTAAATTAATCGATACATTCATAAACATTTCGCTATTTGGCTCAAACAAATTCAGCTCGATTTATGTTTAATTATCAATGAGTTAAAGGTGAACACAATTATAAAATTCGACTAATAAATTATTTGAACTTAAACAAAATATAATTCGACAACTAGAATAAAAATATTGACATGACAAAATATATAAACTTAAATTCGATAAATTTATAACAAATTAAAACATAGAAAATTTTAGAGTTTAACTCGTTTCTTCTCATTTACACCCTAGCTACGCCAGTCACATGAAAAAATATATTTATACTTTAAAAATGAATTTATAAAGCTTTAATTGGATAAATCGAAAAACTGATTCTGTTTTTTGAAAGATAACATTTAGTTCTATAAACTAGGGATTTTTGCCCGCGCTACGCGTGCTAAATAAATTAATTTTTTTTAAAATTTATTAAATAATATAAAGAGAAATGTTTACGTAATTTTTCAGTTGAACACTAACACAATATTAATCTTTTAACTTTTACGCGAATATACTTTTCACATATATTGTGAAAATATATTTAATAAATTTGAGCTAATAGCACATTACGTAATTTTTATATTAACAGTAAGACAATATTATGTGATGAATATTACTCGGCGTCTCCTTGTACTTGATAACATGTTCACATAAATAGCATCAATAACACATCAATAGCATAACCACCCTGAAAAAGATTACATTTGAGCTAGATTACATTTGAAAAAGATTACATTTGAGAAAGATTACATTTGAAATAGATTTAGAAAATTTAATCTACCACTATTAGCTTACAATTTTGTTGTATAATCAAAACATGTTATGCACAGTATACATGTCAAGAATCTTCTTATAAGAAGAAGTTTATAAAACATAGCATATAGATAGATAGATAGATAGATAGATAGATAGATAGATAGATACATGAGATCATAAGTTATACCTAAGATAATAAAACTTCATTTTTCTGACATAAGAATTTATAGCAATGGCGTTAAATTTTTAAGAGCATAAGTCGAACACTGCAATTTTGACAATCTGAGTTCCCGAGAAGTACCATGATCCAAACCTGTCATATTTCATGAGCTTCATGCTAATTTCCATGATCTGGTATAGTACAAAGGGAAGGTCAAATGGCTATATTAAACATTGGTTCATATAGCAGGTTCTGGTATTAGCAGATGATATCCACAAATGTTAGCATACATATCTCAAAGCCGGGAAATCATCTCTTCCATTCTTCTGCTTATATCAGCATTGGTGACAGTACTATACATTTCATTAGAGGTGCTATATATTTCAGCTGTTCAGTTTAAGCAAATGTTGATCAAGAATGAGAATGAAACAGTTAGTCTCTAAACAGCCTAAACATGTTGAATATGGTGAAAATGAAGACTATTAATATCCTGTGATTTATAAGATCTTCTTATTAGATATATTTCAGAAAATATGAAGATGGAATTGCACATTATACTTGATAAACAGTCACATCTATTAGTTATAAAAACTATTCTGATGAATATTGTGTCTAACACAATATGACTCGAAATAATAGAACAGGTGAATCACAACTTGCATTTGAGGCTGATGCAAGTGATAACATTTAAAAAATACAGACATTGATTCCATTGTCAAATATTGATACATTTGTGAAAGATGTATTCACTTTAAACTTCCACTACAAGCTAGAAATGTGTCCGTAAACCAAAAACATGTTATGCACAACATATACATCAACAATCTTGTAATCAAAATAAGGTTATAGAAACATGGCATAAAGATAGTTATATAAAAATTCTAGATACATAGGTTCAATTGAAGATAACACAATTCCATTGTGTAAATTTAATAATTCATAGCATAAGTAAAATCTTGAAAAACATCATTTATAGAGGCATTTGTGACATTTTGAGTTCTAAAAATTGTGCCATCTTCAAACCCTCTGGCCATAATTCACCTTCTTCCTGATAGTTTCATTGGACTGCTCTAGTGCAAAGTGAATTCCACAAGTCTACCTCAAGAGGAGGACCATCTAACAGGTCTAATTGTCTATTATTTCGTGCATTTGGACATATTTTGTTTGCTGGGAGGAGGATATCATTTTCAGCAATGTTACTGTACATGTCTGAGAGCAGATTAATAATCACTCTTCCTCTCATATCAGTATTAGTTACCATCATATACATTTCAGTAGCGGTACTATTTAATTCAGCTCGTCTATATAATGCCTTAAAGAAAACGTAAGCAAATCTGGTTGGGAAGTATGTAGAAGATAGATTTGATAAAAGCTGAAGATTAAAATCAACATTATGCCTCTGCAACAGTCTGAGAGATGAGTTAAAGAAGCTTGCCTGATGAACATTGTGTCTAACACAATAAGAAATGAAGTCATAGAACTGGTCACGTGTAACTTCCATTTGATGCTGATGAAAGTTGTTAGGAAATGAATAACACACAGAGGGGGGGGGGTGAATGTGTTTTACTGTTTTTAAGCTTTTCATGAATCTTTTATGGTTGAACAAAGTAAATTAAATCTTGTAGTGAAAGTATGTTCATGCAGAAATTAAACTTGCAAGAATAAAGAACACGGATCTTCAAAACTCACTTAATTTTATATTAAAATTAGGAATGTTTTGCTACATAATTTATAGGCTCTTTGTTGATAAAGAGCTTAGCTTCTTCTTGAGAGTGTTACAAGATTTTCTATCTAAATTGTTACAACTGACTAAAGGACCAGTGTTAACTTTATAATTTAGTTAACTGTTGGTTTACACAGTGTATTATAAGACATACTATTAATTTTTTGTAAATAGTCACTTTTCATTTCCATTTATAGAAAATTATATCGTCTATTTATGGTTTAGCATATCTTAGCATCATGTGTTTACTTTGATGAACCTTTGTCAGTTAATCTTCACCATTGATCTTGCACATCCTTCAAGCTACTTTTTGTAGACTTGTCAATCCAGTTGTTTGGATTGTTTGTTGATTGTTAATCTTGGATATTGAACTGATCTGCATTTTATGCTTTGAAAATTTACCTCGAGATCTCCAGTTAGGCATATAGAGATCTTGATATCTCGATAAGTGTATTGACTTATCGAGATCTCTAATACTCTATAGTTAATTTGACTTATAGAGGTCTCTGAGTTCTCGAATAAGACTTTGGCTTATCGAGATCTCCCATCTTCATGTCTTCACTTTGACTTGTCGACAACTTAAAGTTCTCTAGTGAATTTTGACTTATCGATATCTCTGAGCTCTCTAGTGGACTTTGACTTATCGATAACTCAGAGTTCTCTAATGAATGTAGACTTATCGATAACTCTGAGTTCTCTAATGGAATTTGACTTATCGATAACTCAGAGTTCTCTAGTGAAGAAATGACTTGTTGATATCTCCAATCTATATGTCTTCAATTTGGCTTGTCGCTATCTCTGAGTTCTCTATAAGACATTCTGAGTTCTCGAATGACTTCTCTATAACACTAAACCTGTGACTTGTAGAGATCTTGACTTAGAATATTTTTTCTAAAACAGATTTATTCAACTCCAAGCTTCTTCATAATTCTTCTGAGGCATGATCTTCTTGATCTTCTTCCAGATAGCATTCTTAGGCTTGACACTGTTTATAGAAAAAGACTTCAGTCTGCTCCTTTGACAATTTTACAGACTTTAAGTGTTACAAGTACAAAATACAAATTAAGATAACAATACAACTTACTTAGGGTTGAAAAATTGTCTTGGTCTTGTTAAAGTACATGCATGTCTTGCACAACAAAAATCATATAGTTTATCCCAGTCAAGAGCTTCAAGGACATACTTGATATGTTTCTCTGGTTGTTTACGCTCCCATACTAACAAAAACTTCACAAACAAACTGAAGCTTTCTGTCTGAAAAATAAGGTGAGAAAAAAGAAGAGTGATCAACTCTAGTGAAATAGTGAAAATAGCCTGATCAGCCATTTGAGAAAGTTTTGGTAAAAGATGTAGTTAACTCGGTACTTTTTAGATATAAAGAAAATGAATGTGTAAAGCCTTGTTGTGGACAAAAGGTTGTGAACGTTTCATCTTTCGTACGTGTGTAATATAATTTTCTTGTCTGGAGGAAAAAATTATAAATATATTAATTTGTATGTACTTATTATATGTATGGTCATTTCAATAAATACTGGCATTTACATTCTAATTAGATACATGTTTTATAATTAATTTAATTTAAAATATTATCCACAAGTAATCCAAAATTATATTTATAAATATAATGTAAAACAGATTCCCAAAACCATATTTTACTTATAAAATATCATGTAAAATTATTTTTCGTGCATACGTTAAAACTTTTGGCAATAATTATCCACTCTTGAAAAAGGCTGAATTTAGTCAATAACATTTATCTTGGGGAAAATAATTTTTGTAAATATGTAAAGATATTTTAAATTATGCAATTTTCTTTAATGTATCTGAGCAAATCAAGAAAAAATTAATGTATCTCTTTTTAAAATAAAAGTGTACTTTGTTTAATGTGTTGCATTTTACGTTGAGTTTTGTGGTTTAATTTCGTTACGTTTGTTTTATGAAACTTTATTGTTTAGTTTACGGTTAGACGTGATTAGATGTAAAATATTATATTGTATTATTTCTCTATTTTATTTTAAAAAAATATTTTTCTTAATAAATTATAGACCTGAAACTTTGTATTTGGCAACGATTAGATGAAACATGTATATTAGAGATAAATCAAAGTATGAATTAGGAATTAGTATTTATATATGATACGAAAGTTATACATTTAATAAAAAGTTTTTATTTTTAAAATTTACCAAATAATAGCGGGACTATAATATATTATCAATTAATCTATGATAATAATTTATAGTGTATTATTAAATTGGTTTTAAAGGTTATCAAAGGGAGAACAAAGTACTACTTAGATAGAATCATCTTGTATTTGTGTAGACTGTGGTTTTCAAACTCTCATTCACCATAAAGTAGAAAGATGGATCAGATGCAGATGGAGGTAAGTTTAATATCCATGTGTCCAATATCAAAATTGTGTTTTAGTTAGGGGTTTAATATCATCAACACTGTTAAATTCAGATAATAAGTTTTTAGACCCTAAACTTTCTCCTCGCTCAAAAGTACTTTTTACGGACGATGTATCGAACGTCGAAGGACCTGGACTTAATCTACCACAAACTTTTTTGGTTAGATGTTCTCCAGTTTGTAATCCATTTGGGTTAAGAGATTTCCGCGATCGTTTCTGCACACTGGATGCAGGCAATGAAAATGTGACTACACTTTTATCACTTTGACATGTTCCTGGAGTTTCCAGTTATCTCATCTGACATGCTGTAACAAATACATTGTTTGTAAACTTGTGAACTAAACATATTGGATGCTTCTCAATCTAATAGTATAGATTAATGTACATATATGTATGTGAACCGCACCTGAAAACTCTATGGATTGTAGTTTACGCGCACACGGAGTTTTAGGATTTGCACATGTTTCTCCACATATGTGAACACCTAAAAAACTTATAATAAATCAATAATTAAAGATATGGAATATTAGTTCAATTATGTAAAAATTTGTGGCAAGTTATGATTAAGATAGTTTGTACCGTTATTGTTTGATTAAGAATTATTACAAATATTGACCTGATGTTTGAGTACATTCTGAAAGTGATTTGTTCCCAGTGGGAGTGTATATCAAATTATCGAATAATCATGTATAAGAATATGGCACTGCACTACAGAATATTGTTGTTTCTTTGGCGCGTTGTTTCTTGCCACACACGTTAACTTTGTTTTTATCTGAAAAAAAACAAACATAATTATGACAGTTAATAACATTTAATTTACGTATCTAAGGTGTGTTCACTTGATAATTTATCAAGCTGTGCCTGATGTGTGAGAAGCATCCAAAGGTGACGTGTTTCTTCCAGGAGTGTATAAAATGGTTTCGCGCAAACTTGTATTATGTGGTAGTGTAGATCGGAATACATTGTGATCCTTGAAACTGTAATTCCTTCCACGCACCCTCACTTTCTTATTTTGATCTAATTTCTAATCAAGAATTTTATATTAGCAAATAAAATCTTTAACCTTTCCTCAATAGATACTCAGTCATTATTGTCTACCCAGACTGGGTAAGGTGGGGATTTGATCTTGGAACAGTATTGAGCTCACATCGGTTGTTAGCCAGAAGTTCAAAACTTGGTTGGAAATCAGTGTGTTAGGTCACACACACACTGTAGAGGGGGTGAATACAGTGTATAATACAATCAAATCGAACTTTTATAACTCAAGTAACAGAAAACAAACTTTATTGAAACAATAAACTCTGTTACCATATGGAACTGTTACCTCTCAGTGATGAACAAATATCACGAGAGCTGCTAGGGTTACAATGAATAATCTTCTCGAATATGATAATACTTATAGTGTAAACCCTATGTCTGTGTTTATATACTACACAGTTACAAGATAATCGCTAATTGATATGGAATATAATTCTGCTTCCTAAAATATATCAATCAGATATCTTTTCTTCCAAGTATTCTATTCTTCATAGAATTCCTTCTTCATGCATATCTCTTCTTATGTTTGTGTCGATCTTCTTTCCTTTAATCTGTTGCTGTCCTTATCTGAACGTCCTTCAGTACTTAAGTTATGATATCCATCTTCTGATGATTATCTCCTGATAATATAAGTACTGATATCCTTAAGTCCTGACTTCCAGTAAGTACTGATTTATCCTGTTTAAGTAAGATCTGAAAACTAAACATAAATCATATTAGCCATGACATTATCAAATATATCTAACAATATCCCCCAACTTGTAAATTAGCATAATATACAAGTTTAATAGATATTTGATGATGTCAAAAATATTAAGTACAAATGCATGAGAACTAGACTAGATAACTACAACTTACAGTCCTTAAAGCTTTACCAGTCTTTAACTTCTGATAATAACTTCAGTCTGTATTCACATCAGAATTTAAGCAGTTGTAGATCTTGACTTGGCTTCATCTTCTGATCTCTCTGATGTCAGGAGTTGTTCTGAGATAGTTCTTCAACAAACATCTCTCAGCATATCTGAGTTCGTCAATCATCCTCCTTTTAGCATCTTTAAGTTCTGCAGTATCTTCACCAATTTGAAAGATTGCAGCCCTGAGATCATTAATTCTAGCTTTTCTTATATCCTGATCCAGTCTGATCAAATATGCCTTATCAGATTCAAGATTGAATTCCACAGCCCTGTAACCCAGAAAGGTAGTTATATTCTTAGCAGTGTTAGGCTTCATTTCAACTATATCACCCTTATGATCTCTGTACTTTGGAAGATATGTGCTGTCAGACTTAACAGAATAAAGCCTTTTCTGTCTCTGAATCTGATTCTTCAAATAGTTTGCAGCAATTTCTGTTATTTTGTCATTCACTTGAAGTAAGAATAATACATGCTCCAGTTCTTCAAAATACTTCAATGGAATGGCATTTTCCCTTATATGATAAACCCTACCATCTGTCATGAAGTACAACAAGATGTGTTCTTTCAAGTAGGTATGGTAAACCATTTGTACAGATTTCAGTTGATTCAATCTCTCAGGAGTTGCTCCAATACCTGGTTCACTTAAGGAAGTTGGATCATTGGTAGTGTTCTGTATTCTTCTTTCATCAGCACTTCCCAACCCAGTTTTATCTCTTGCTTCCTTTCCAGTAACCACTCTTGCTTCAAAACCACTTACAGCAGTCTTCAAAGGTTGAGTATGTTTTGCTTTAGTGAATCCTGGTAGGAGTGTCTTTGATTTATCTTCTGATATCAAGTTAACTTGAGCCATGTCAGAGGTTACTTGCTTCTTTGAAATATCAGAATTTACTATCTCTTGACTCTGAACAACTTGAGCCATGCCAGAGGTTGTCTTAAAAACTTTTCTTGAAGTCAGAGCAAGATCATCATCTTCATCTGTAATTTCTTCACTCATAGGAGGCACATAAACCTTGATAGGTTCACCAACTTTTTCTTTGTCCTTGGACCTTGGATCTATCTGCAGTTGTGATTTAACCATAGTTGCTTCAGGATTTATCCTTTCTTTTATCACAATGCCTTTGAGTTTTGGAAGTGTCTTTTTACCAGAAGCTTCAGATTTAGATTTGACTTTTCCTGATTTAAGTCTGGCTTCTTCTTCCATTAAACTCTCCAAGTCCATTCCTGGATTTTCCTAAAAAAATAACTGTCTTGACATCTCTTCATCAAGATCTAAAAGTTCATCAGAACTTATCCTTTTACCAGTAGCAGAAGTAATTCTTTTTCCAGTATCAGAACTTGTCCTGTGACTTGTGATTTCAGCTTTTCTTGATGAGAAACCTCTACCTTGACTATGACCTCTACCCATTCCAGAGTTTCCATGGTCATCTTTTTCATCATCCTTCCCCTTCAGTGTCTTATCAGTTTTGCATTTGGACTTAATTAATTTCTCCCCCTTTTTGGCATCAGCAGGTAAGAGAAGAGAGACAAGCAATTCCACTGAGGCTTGGATTTCATTAAGTTGAGATTGCTGAGAAGCTTGATTTTTCAAAATATCATCAATCTGAGATTGTTGTTTCTCTTGAGTCTTCTCAATATAAGCAACTCTGTCAAAGGTAGGTTGGAAGAATTTTTTCTTATCAATCTTCTGAACTTGTTCTTGCTTCATTAATTCTTCCTGAATTTTATGTATCTCTGCATGAGCAGTTGAATGGAGACCTTGTAAATGTTTAGTACTCAATGCAGTGACTCGAAGCTGTGTTTTGAAATCATCAGTAATTAACATCTCATCAGCTTTTGTCAAGTGCTCAGCAAGATTCTTTGCAGATGAAACATTAACTGAGTTCCATTCCTTAGTCCACTAGTTTCATTCCAAGGCACTGGTGCTTCTCTGATGACAAACTTCTTAACTAGTTCAGATTTAAGAACAGTTTGATGAGGTGCATGTCCTGAAGGACCTGCTTCATCAGCATCTGCATTTGGAGCAACATCACCAGTATCTCCAGCATTTGCAGCATCAGAACTTACAAAATCAGTATCTTCTGATAAAACAACAGTATGAGAAGCAATTGAGGCTTCAGCATCATCCTTAATTGCTGATCTGGTTCCAAGTTCTGATCAACAGCCATATCCTAATGCTCACCTAAATTCTAATCATCATCATCTAGATGCAGAGAAGGTGTAGTAGATAATTCTGGAGGTTGAGCAGCATCAGTAACAGGTGTTGTTGATGGATTAGTTGTTGTTGGAGCTTCTAAGTAAAGTACCTCAGGCACAACCAGGTTCTGGATATCAATTTCAGGACTTGTGTCTGGAGCAACAACAGATACAGACTTTTGAACAGGAGACACAGAAGGTGTATTTGCCATTTCAGTAGCAGCTTCCTGAGTTGGAGTTAATGGAGAAGCAGTGGCTTTAGCAGATTCTGGTTCTTGTGAGACCAGAGATTCCTGATCTTCATCCTTAGCTACTGCTTCCTCATCATCTGAAACTGGACTTTTAGCCCTCTGTTTCTTGTATCTCTTTGAAGGTATGGATTCCTTGGGAGTTTCAGCAACAGTCATTCTTCTAAGCCTTTTGAGAAGCTTAGATCCCCCAATTCCGGAATCCTTCTGAGAAGGAACTTTCTCAGCTTCTTTGACAACAGGTTCTGAAGTAGAAACCTGTTTCTCACTATCAGACTCATCTCGCAAAACAATCATCCTTCTCTTCTGAGGTGTTTGAGGAACAGTCTTTGTCCTCTTAGGCTTGGAAGATGAAGGCTTCACAGTAGGTGCTGAGGATGAAGGTTGAGCTGTCTGTGAAGTTGAGAGATATGATTTGAGATATGTTCTGAGGGATGGTTGAGGTATAGATGGATGAGTGGTATGTTCTGATGGTTGATGTGGTGTTTGGGATGTGGTGGTAGGTTGGACATCAGGATAAACAGATCTATAGGTTTGAGGATCAACATTTACCAAGATCTGTTTTACAGACTGAGGAATCTATAAAGGTCTAACCACCTTTTTCTTAGTATCAGCATTTACCAAGTCATTAAAGGCTCGTTTTGCAATTTTGAAAGATGGAGTTAAGTTAGTGGTAGGTTGGGGTTCATCAGCACAACAATAATTATAAATAAGGTGACAAAATCTAGCAAAGTAGACAACATTCCTATCTTCTGTCATCCTATCCCCGATAAAACCTATCACAGCAGTTGCAAAATCAAAATGAGTTTGGTTAATGATAGCATACCCGATGTGCAGACTCATTATAGGGATGACATCAAAATTGGAACACTTATTCCCAAAAGCTTTTGTAATAACCCCAATTTTTGGAATTTGTTTTTTGAAACCCTTATGAATAGTGATTTTGCAGATTATGCTGAATAAGAAAACTTTTCATGCCACACTATGTAGGGGTTCTGTTATTGATATTCTGAGATTTTATTAGTACTCTATATGTTATATAAGTATATGTAAAGATCTTCAGAATCCAATTCCGAACACTTTGATTTTTCCCGGAAATCCACCAGATACAGAAAGAAGTGAGTATAAGGTAATGGAATAAATAGGATTTAAATTCAAGGATTTTAAGAGGGGATCATAAAAAGGAATATAAAATATTGAGGAAGGTTTAGGGGAACCGAAGTGATAAGATCCCGGATATGATCCCTCAAACGATAAACGAGAACGAAAGTTAAGCGAACCGTATAACAGATAAGCGGTCATTAGCCAAGTAATTAGGGGTTAATCAAAGAGGTTATTGGATGATGATGTCATCACACCAACAAGAAGAAGACAAGTGTAACAAGATGACCTAAGCTTGATGACCTAAGCATGACAAGTGGGAAGGATTGGTTGGTTGATTGTGAGCCACACATTTTTCACCGTGGTAAAAATTTAATTTATTTTCAAGACAAAAGGAAGCAACCAACCAACAAATATTATAACACAAATACAAATTGAAAGTTGACTTTCCCATTTCAAGAAGAAAGCTCTCGTCTAAAACAAACCCAGCAACTTCAAACTGCCATATCTCCTTCAATACTCACTCAAATGTTGTGTTCTATAGCTCGTTGGAAAGGTATTGACATGTCCTACAACCCTTGTTCACAAGTCTCGTCCAAATAAGCATGGTAAGACCCTCATTTTGACAGTTCTTTCAATCGGACTTTTAGAAACTTTAAAGCCTAACTTCGTGTTCTTGATTTCTTTGGAAAGATCAAGCTTGTAGGAGGCTCCATAAGTCTTCCTAGTAACTTTCCACCCTCCAAGAAAGGTATAAATCTTCACACCCTTTAGTAATAAGTTTGAATGTTGAAGATTGGAGATGGTTTGGATGGATGAGTAGTAATTTGAATGATAAGCATGATTCGAGCTTAATTATTAAGTAGTTTAGTTGAATTTGGAGATGTTATAATATATGATTGGATTGAGATCCTTGAGCTTATTATGACTGAAATCAGTAGCATTGATGTGTATCTTGAGTTGTTGTTGATTGGTAGTTGGATTGATATGATTTGGAATGGTAAAAATTTGGGAAATCGCGTAAACATAGCCGTCGTAATGTCCGATTTACTTTAGCCTATTTTTGCTCTTAACATCAGGACCCGAGAACTCCCTGTTAGGTTTTGACCATTGCCATGATTATATAGTTCATGTTACGAGCTTCGTTTTGATATGTGGTTCGTTTGAATCCGATGTACGGTTTAGGAGAAACGACCGTTTTAAGTAACGGCGTTTCGCGACCGAACCATTACCCCTCGCCTTACTTTGAAACCTTGGTTAAGGACCTTAAATAACTAATTGGGGTATGAAACATTTATGTAAAGTGTATTAGGAAGTTGGTAAGGTACTTGCGAAAGAATCGCCTTAAAAAACCTTAATGGTTAATTTATTAAAAATGGTGGAGCCGAGGGTACTCGAGCGACTTAAGAGAATCAGTAAGCGCAAAGCGAGCGTTAGAGTCTAATTTGGTTAAAGTATAGATTTACAAGTGACTTTGGTTTAATTCCAACTTATATGTTGTTTATAGGTTACCAGACTCCCCCCAAGCCATTTATAACCCCCAGTCGCTCAGGCAAGTTTTCTATCCGTATAACTGTTGTTGTGATGTATATGTGTATATGCATGATCTTGTGATAAATGCATATTTGTTATTAGCAAATTCTTGCGATATATTGTAGCATGTGATATGGTATATATGCATGCCTGTTTCGTATTCTTGATTTATATATCTGTTGGTTCAAATGCTTATTAGTTGCATAATATCTATGTTAGAGATAAGCAGTAGTGGCGTTTACCCTTAGTATAGGGGACCCAAAGGTGAACATTTTTCTAAACCGGGAGTCGATGTTCCCGAGTATAATATATATATATATATATATATATATATATAGTTTTCAAAACTATTAATCGAATAAGTTTTATTCGATAACTTTATTAATGAATATTATTTGGAATATTCATTCGAGGACTTATGACTCCGCTTTTTTTATTTAATGAATATTATTTGGAATATTTATTCGAGGACTTATGACTCCGCTCATTTTATTTAATGAATATTATTTGGAATATTCATTCGAGGACTTATGACTCCGCTTATTTTATTTAATGAATATTATTTTGAATATTCATTCGAGGACTTATGACTCCGCTTATTTTATTTAATGAGTATTATTTGGAATATTCATTCGAGGACTTATGACTCCGCTTATTTTATTTAATGAATATTATTTTGAATATTCATTCGCGGACTTATGACTCCGCTTATTTACTAAATAATATTCTTTATTTTATTAAAGAATAATGTTTCAATAATCAAACTTATTTTCGATTATTCAAATAAAGGTCATACTTTCGTATAAGTATATCTTTGGTTATTAATATTCATTTCAAGTATGAGTTTTAAAACTTCTACTTCAATTATTTTTATAAAGATTATTCTTTATGGGAATATTATTTAAATAATAATATTCAGATATTTTCTAATATATTGGGACTGAATTATTTTATTAAATCAGCATTACTCCAAACATTCTTAAAAATATTTTCGAGTCTTCAAAATGATTTTTAAAAGTTAGGGCGGATCCCAAAACTCATTTTCAAATTTAAGATCTTTCTTTCGAAGGGGATTTAAATACTCGCTCAAAACCTGGGGGATCCGGCTCTGTGGTGTATTTTACATTCGCAACGTGGTTGCTGTTTTGAGAAAACAATTTGATTACTTGCCCAACGTTCGGGAAGTAAGTCCATCTAATTGAGTTGGCATAAGCGACAGGCCGGGGTACGGTCTATCAAAGTGTAAGTGGCTGGGTGGCAGTCCATCAACGCGTAAGAGGCGGGGTGGCGGTCCAGCACAAGGTCCTTATGTGGCCAGGGTGATGACCGGTGGGGGATTCATCCATCTACTAGTAGAACAGGTTACTTATTGGTATCTTTGCCTGATCAGCAAGATATCAGGTTTATGCCAAGGTTTTCTCCTTTCCAAATTCATTGGATATTGCAACTCTGTTTATAATTTTCATAACAGAGGTTTTCAAGGAGTGTATGAAATGTATATATATAGGTGTGTATATATATATCAGGACTTGATGAAGTATCTCGTAACTTCATTATTTATAATGATATTTCAAAGATTGAATCTATTCAAGTCTTATCTTGTAGTCTCATCAGTGTGATGAACTTTTGAAACTAATTATAACTTGAACGGTGGTAGTTCAAGTAGTATTCGGAAAAGATATAAGTATACTGGAGTATCTTGTTACTTCATCTTTTAAACTTATATCTAGTTAATGATTATCTTATGCATGACAAAGATTTTCAGAAAAACGTTGAGACAAGGTTGGATATATGAGATCACCTTGCAACGATAGTTTTATACAGTTATAAACTGGAACTCTGTGTATATTATACATGTCAGAGGATTTCAAAGATTGTGAAAAGTATATATGTACATATACTGAATATTTTGCGACTTGGTCGCGTTAAGATATCAGCTTGGTTCATTTCTTCTTGACCAAGACTTTCATGAGTACTATGAGAATGCTCATATATTGTAAATCATTATACATATTAATTTGGTGGGCTTGTTGCTCACCCTTGCTTTCTTCTTTCATCACACAACATCAGATAGACAAGATGAACAGGACCAAGCTCCCAATTCGCGAGCGGATAGGAAACGTTCCGCAGTTTCCTATAGGCGTTGATGTCGCTGTAGCTGAGGTAGGAACTACCAATAGGCTAGGCTTTCAACTTTTGATGTACCAGACTTATGTATCTCTATCAATTGTAATAATGGCAAAGAAATGTAAATTTATTCAGAAACCCTTTTAAGGTGTATTGGCATATAATTGTGGAATAAAACGACTTGTGATTATTTTTGGATATTCATCTCTGAGACTATAACTTGTGGTGTGTGTGTTTATGGTGGGGTCACAGTACAGAATAGTTGATTATTTATTAAGATTGGGTGTTATTAAGGGAAATGGAACTCGTGACAACCCGGATCCCCGACCCCGGATTTGGGGGTGTTACAGCTTTAGTGATGCAGTCGAAGAAGAAGCTCCATTCCTTTCTGATATGAGCCTATTTTAACTGCCCAAGCTTAGCCAAACTCTGGTCATACCCCAAACTGGCCATTAACTCCTGAAGAGCTGATTCCTCCAGGGTTGTAAAAGTACATCCTTCTGGTAAATGTAGGGCCTTGCGAATTGTACCAGGAGTTACCACATGTGTAGAATCATCCACTTCGAAAACAATACTGGGAGTACCATGTGTACCACCATTATCAAAGTGCCCAGTACGCCAAAACGTCAGAACTTGTTGGCTTGAAAATACTGAAGGCTGGGTCAATGCATACCCAATTTCACTGTGTGCAAGAAGATCTTGCACAAAATGCAATGTAGACGAAGCTTCAGCATGATCGAGAATTGCAGCATAGTTATTTGGAACGAACTTAGCTCCATCAATGATTAAATCCTTAGGTGTCATGAGAAAAATTGATATTTAAGAGTGCCTGTTAGGTGTTTGATAAAATGTCTGTATGAAAAACCAACGTCAGGAGATGAAAGAGAGTAAAAGCAAAGAAAGAGAGATAAAGTGTAAAAGTAAATAAAAGATTGTATAATCTTCTCTCTCTCTTACTTATACTTGGTAAAAAAAATATAACCGCTGGACACCTGTCAGACATGCAGTAATAATGAATAGTTTATGGGCACGGGAAAACAGTAATCATTACTTACCCACTTGCAGTTTTTCAAGGAAAAACCGTTCCACTTACCCAGTAATTCCATTAATCGAGGTAAATCAGTTTTAATTCAAAATTGAAACTGTCCCCACTTATTCAATTTTTTTTTCACTGCAACACCAATATTCTGATAAAAAATTCAAGTATGAGAATGACCAAAATAAATCAAGTAAATAAGTACTGATATTGTAAGATCAAAACTTAATTTAAATTAAAATAGAAATGATCATCAGAACATGGATATATCAGGATTTATCATTGCATTTAAGTTACAAACATCTCAGAGATAATATCTTGCAAAAAAATAGAAATTCCATTAATATATTAAGAGAATACATTCATGAAATTTAAATTACATCAGAGCTTTACAAGATTGTCCTAAGCTGCTAAACCTAACATCAACAGCCTTTGTCCTAGCTCAAGAAGCAGGGCAAGGCTGACGATGAAGAAAAACAGGAAGAAGAAAATAAGTTATTTCTTCTTCCTACTCTCGACAAACAGAATAGCGAGTCTGATGATTTGCTCTTGTTGGCGGAGAGCTTCCAGCCTTTCCTCCTCCAATCGCTCCAGATGGCGATGGTAGTCCATGTAGAAGAACGTGAGGTGGGTTAGGACCTCCTGGGGAACAGAGTCCCAAATCTCATCAGGAATGGTAGTGACGTGCCATTCTTGCTGCCAGGCTTCACAGCTCAGCTCCATGTTGAAGGTCTCATAGTTTAAAAATATATTATAGTTAACCATGATGTTGTGTATGAAGAAAATGAAGGTGAGTTTGTGAGAAAAGAATTGATGTATAGGCTGATGTAAAGTGGTTGTTTATATAGGCAAGAGAATGCCAGGAGACGCAAGGAATTTAATGCTGACAGGTAGAATTAATTCTACCTCGTCTCCCTAAACTTGGAAGACGAAAAACAGTCATTGAAGTGTAAGACAGGGTTTAATGCGCACAAGTAACAAGTAAGAATTACTGAGCATGTACATGGACCACTATCCCTAATTATAGTGATTGTTAATATTCCGTCTGAACATATTCTGATTTAAAATGAGATTGTTTTTAGATTTTATCCACAGATAAGTCAAGTAAAGGATCAGAATTTAATATCAGAACTTAGACTTATATCAGAACTTAACAGTTATCAAAACATGATTTCTTAACTCGAAAAATGAATGCCTATCTTTATAATTCTTCACACAAATTCTGATTTAGCTTCTTCAGAACTTAATCATCAGAACGTTCATCAAAACTTGTCTTCAGAATTTATGCAATATGACACATAAACTGTTCATCTAAAATAACATAGATCACCACAGTAATTTTCATTATTCATATGGAGTGTTTAATGTGTACATTAAGCTAAATATCAGACAAAGAGTAAAGTCTGATTCACTTCAGTACATCTTAGAAATAAGGCATAACTAAAACTTTACTAAAAATCTGTCATTATTCTGAAGCCTACTATTGAATGAGTTCATGCTTGAGTCCACCTCAACTGTTTTGTGCTAATTTTGTGCATCTTTTTAAATTCCATTTTACAATGGCTTCTCAGTGTAAGTGAGTCACGACTGCTTATCAGAATTTATGCTATTATCAGAGTATTTCTCCAGTAATCATAGAGTGTGAAAAGTCACCAAAAAATATTTTGCTTTTCTGATGCATATTAATTAATACCAGCAATGCACTTGGGTCGTCCCTTCCATATTTTTACTCTAGACCTCAAAGGAGTACCTGATTTTTATTTCTTTTTCTTTTTTTTTTCTTTTTTTTTTCTTTTGATAAGTGAGGTTTATCAGCACTTAGTACATTCAGCAGATTTACTAACACCAGAACTTAACAGATGAGAAGCATTATTCTAGTTTTTGACTTAGTAATAAGATAGACAAAGTAAACTTAACTAAGCTCAATATCAGAATTTGCTTGTGTCAAAGAATTTCCACATAAATAATTACTTCTAACATGGGATCTCTAGTATATTGAAGATTACTAGGTCAGCATCTAGCACATGTATCCTCATAGGATAAAATAGTTACATAAACAAACATATCACTATCAGAGTTTAGAAAGTTACATCAGACACCAGTCAGTACTTAAGCAATTTTCAATTAAGCACAAAATATACAAAGAGAGTAATTTCTGTAAATACTGATCATAAAGTCTGATGCATCAGAACAAAACTAAGCAGATTTAGAGAAAGAACCTGAAACCATTCCAAGTTCATTTACCAATCTTGTAAAAGTAGCTTCACACAGTGGTTTTGTGAAGATATCTGCTAGTTGTTGATCTGTTGGAACAGAGTGCAATTCCACTGTACCTTCATCCATATGTTCCCTTATGAAGTGGTACCTAATGCTGATGTGCTTGGTCATTGAGTGTTGAACTGGATTACCTGTCATAGCAATAGCACTTTGATTATCACAGTAAATAGGGATTTTAATATATGTTAACCCATAATCCAGTAACTGATTCTTCATCCAAAGAATCTGTGCACAGCAGCTTCCTGCAGCAATGTACTCTGCTTCTGCAGTTGATGTGGAAATTGACTTTTGTTTCTTGCTAAACCAAGAAACCAATCTGCCTCCAAGAAATTGGCAGCTTCCACTTGTGCTTTTCCTGTCAATTTTGCAACCTGCAAAATCTGCATCTGAGTAACCTATTAGTTTAAAATCTGATTCTCTGGAATACCACAATCCCAGATCAGCTGTTCCTTTAAGATACTTGAATATTCTTTTCACAGCTGTTAAGTGAGGTTCTCTTGGATCTGCTTGAAATCTTGCACAAAGACAGGTAGCATATATGATATCAGGTCTACTAACAGTTAGATAGAGTAGTGAGCCAATCATACCTCTGTAATCAGTAATATCTACTGATTTACCAGTATCCTTGTCCGGTTTTGTTGCAGTGGCCATGGGAGTGGATGCACTTGAACAATCTTGCATTCCAAATTTCTTCAGCAAGTTTCTGGTGTACTTAGTTTGACAAATAAAAGTGCCTTCTTCATTCTGCTTGATTTGAAGGCCCAGAAAATAGCTAAGTTCCCCCATCATACTCATTTGATATCTTGACTGCATCAGTTTGGCAAACTTCTTGCAAAGTCCGTCATTTGTAGAACCAAAAATGATATCATCAACATAAATCTGGACCAGAAGTAAGTCCTTTCTATGGTTGAGGTAGAACAGTATTTTGTCTATAGTTCCTCTGTTAAATCCACTTTCCAGAAAAAACTGAGCTAAAGTCTCATACCATGCTCTTGGAGCTTGCTTAAGTCCATAAAGTGCTTTATCAAGCCTGTAGACATAATCTGGATATTTGGAATCTACAAAGCCTGGAGGTTGTTCAACATATACTTCTTCCTCCAATTATCCATTGAGAAAAGCACTTTTTACATCCATTTGAAAGACAGTAAATTTTTTGTGAGCAGCATAAGCCAAAAATATCCTTATGGCTTCCAATCTAGCAACTGGTGCAAATGTTTCATCATAATCAATTCCCTCCTGTTGAGAATATCCTTTTGCAACCAGCATTTCCTTATTCCTTGTAATTATGCAATCACTATCAGTTTTGTTTCTGAATACCCATTTTGTACCAACAACAGATCTGTTCTTTGGTCTTGGTACTAGGGTCCAGACTTTGTTTCTTTCAAATTCATTTCACTCTTCCTGCATTGCTTGCACTCAATCAACATCTTGAAGAGCTTCTTCCACTTTCTTTGGCTCAGTCTGAGAAAGAAAAGAATTATAAAGACATTCACTTGAAGTAGCTTTTCTAGTTCTGACACCTGCATCAGGATTTCCAATTATCAAATCAGGTGTATGTGATTTAGTCCACTTCCTTGCAGATGGAAGGTTTTCTCTAGAACCGGATGCTCCCCCATGATCCATGCTGTCTTCATTCTCACTTTCTGATGCTCTCCCTGAAACTATGCTCTCTGAGTTGGATTCTTCAGAATTTAGATTTTCAGAGTTTTCAGAAATTGGCTTATCAGAACTTGACGAATCAGAACTTGAAGAGCCAGATGTATGTTCTGATGCTTTTTGAGATATGGTAATATCTTGAGTATGCCCCCCTGCATAGGTTCATCTTCCTTTGGCATAGTTACCACAGTTTTAATAACATCAGAGTTTAATCCATCAGAGTTTGCAGTATCAGGACTTAGATTATCAGGATTATCAGTATCAGAATTTGAGTCTTCATTTTCAAATCTCAGCTGATCATGATCAATAAAATCTTCAAGTCCAGTAATCTTCTTATCATCAAAAGAGACATTGATAGACTCCATGACCACTCTTTATCTCAAGTTATAGACTCTGAAGGCTTTTGTGGAAAGTGGATATCTAACAAAGATTCCTTCATCAGCTTTTAGATCAAATTTGGATAGCTGTTCAGGATGAGTCTTAAGAACAAAACACTTGCATCCAAATACATGAAAATACTTCAGATTTGGCTTCTTTTTCTTTACCATCTCATATGGTGTCTTTCCTTGCTTGTTGATGAGTGTTGCATTCTGAGTAAAACAAGCAGTCTGCACAGCTTCAACCCAGAAATAGGTTGGAAGCTTTGCTTCATCAAGCATTGTACGTGCAGCTTCAATGAAAGTTCTATTCTTCCTTTCAACAACTCCATTTTGCTGTGGAGTTCCAGGAGCAGAAAATTCCTGCTTGATTCCATGGTCTTTGCAGAACTCTTCCATTATCAAATTCTTGAACTCAGTACCATTATCACTCCTTATTATCTTTACTGAGTCTTTGACCAATTTATCCAGTTGCCTGACATGATCAATCAAGATAGATGCAGTTTCACTTTTTGTGTACAAGAAATACACCCATGTGTATCTGGTGAACTCATCCACTATGACCAAAGCATATTTCTTCTTTGCAATAGACATGACATTTACTGGACCAAATAGATCAACATGTAATAGGTGATAAGGCTTAAGAATTGATGATTCAGTCTTGCTCTTGAATGAGGATTTTCTTTGTTTAGCCTTCTGACAAGAATCACAAAGGCCATCAGGAGCAAATACTGACTTTGGCAGTCCTCTCACAAAATCTTTCTTGACCAACTCATTTATATTGTTGAAATTTAAATGAGAGAGTTTCTTGTGCCAATTCCAGCTTTCTTCAATTGATGCTCTACTCATCAGACAGATTGCAGAACCATCAGTACTTGTCGAAAGCTTAGCTTCATAAATGTTACCACGCCTGTATCCTTTCAGAACAACTTTGCCTTTAGATTTACTTACAACTTCACAATGTTCTTCAAAGAAATCAACATGATAACCTCTGTCACAGATTTGACTTATACTCAGCAGATTATGTTTAAGTCCTGAGACCAGAGCTACTTCTTTAATGATGACATTCCCAAGATTGATATTGCCATATCCCAATATTTTTCCAATGTTGTCATCTCCATAAGAAACACTTGGGCCAGCTACCTCCACAAAGTCTAATAGCAGGGCTTTATTTCCAGTCATATGTCCTGAACATCCACTGTCCAGAACTAGGATGTTTTTCCTGTTGCCCTGCAATCACAAATACCACTAATGATTAGTTTTAAGGACCCAAACTTGTTTGGATCCTTTGGCCTTATTAAGTTTGTTAACATTTGCAGCGGATTTAGCATCAGAGTTTATGTTAACATTTTTCTTATCAGAATTTACACTATCAGACTTTGAATCAGAACTTACATTAGAAGAAACAATGGAAATTTTCTTTAAAGAAGGTTTTATTTGATAATAATCATAGTACAAACTATGATATTCCTTACAAGTATAAATGGAATGCCATAAACTACCACAATGAAAACAAGAATTTTGTGGCTTATATCTAACAGATTGACTCTTAACTCCTGACTTTGAAGGTAAGGAGTTTATGTTCTTATTCTTCCTGCAAAAAGAAGCCAGATGGTTAGAACTTCCACAGTTATGACATGTTTTCCTAGGAGCTTCAGGAACAGACTTATAATCATTGCTTTTATTCACACCTTCCTTTCCATTCCTATTTTTCCTAGGTGATTTTACCTTGTTTGCATTCTTAACATCTTTCAGCTTATGCTTAAGCTGCTTCTTAGTCATTAAGCCTATGTTTACTTCAGCTGTCTTTTCCTGTTTTAGTTTGTCAGAAGTTAATTCCTTTTTAACTTCTGATTTCTCATTATCAGACCTTACAGCTACAAACTTGACAGGTTTTAACTTTGGCTTTTGTTTAACAACTACAGGCTTAATACCTTCAGTTCCTTTATCATTCTTATCCTCTTCATAACCTAAGCCCTCTTTCCAGTTTTCACTACTTAACAAATTCTGAGTTGTTCTCCCAGAGTTAGTCCAAGTCCTGATAACCTCTCTTTCCTTTTCTAACTCAGTTTTTAGAGATTCATTCATTTTTAGCACTTCATCCCTAACATAAAAAGCATCATCTCTATCTTTCTGAGTTTGATGGAACATAACTAACTCCTTTTCTAAGAAATCATTTCTTTTCTTAAAAACAAGATTTTCAGAAGTTAATCTTTCACATGTTAAAGTTTGATCTCTATAACTAACAAACATGGTTTTAAGATATCTTCTCAACTCATTTATATCATCGGTATGAAAGGCATAAGTAGTTTGAGGTATCTTTGATTCAGCAGCTTCAGAACTGCTTTCAGCACTTGCCTTATCAGCATTTGCCATCAAGGCATAATTCTCCTCACTTTCAGAATCTGAGGTGTCTGTCCAGCTTTTCTTCTTTGTGACAAGAGCCTTGCTTTTGTCACTCTTCACTTTCTTGCAATCAGGAGATATGTGGCCTTTTTCACCACAGTTGTAGCATTTGACATTTGTATAATCTCCTCTGTCAGACTTTCCTCCTCTGCTCTCTAATCTTCTGAAATTCTTCTTTTCAGAACTTGTGCCTTTCCTGGAAAACTTCTTTCCCTTCCTGAACTTCCTGTATGCAATCTTTGTGATCCCTTTCACCATAAGAGCACACAGCTTCATCATCTCCTCATCAGCATCAGTCTCAGGCAAGCTTTCAGAATCTGAGTCATCATCACTTTCAGAACTTGATGACTCAGTTTCAAACTTTGTGAACAGAGCTTTACCCTTGTCTTTCCTTGAGGTAGCTGCCTTGGGGGATTCTTCTTCAGCCTTAAGAGCAACTGTCCTTGACTTTCCTCCTTTCCTCTTGCTTCTTTGTTCCATCTCAAGTTCATGAGTCTTGAGCATTCCATAAATTTCATCAAGAGTTGTTTCATCAAGATTGTAATTGTCTCTTATTGTTGTTGCCTTCAAATCCCAACATTCAGGAAGAGCTAACGGGAATTTAAAGTTTGAATCTTCAAGATCATACTCCTTATTAACCAGTGACAGATCATTCAAGAGTTTGACAAATCTATCATATAAATCAGTCAATGATTCATTAGCCTTTGAGTCAAAGTGTTCATACTCTTAAGTGAGTATTGTCTTCCTGTTCTTCTTAATCGTATCAGTTCCCTGACACCTTGTTTCCAGGGCATCCCATATCTCCTTTGCAGTCTTGCAGTTTATTACCCTGTTTTACATTACATTATCAATGGCACTATACAGTAAGTGTCGTACCTTAGCATCCTTAGCAATTGATGTGATATCTTCAGCAGTGTAATCACTCTTCTCCTTTGGTACAGTCTTTGCTGCTTCACCTGCAACTGCAACCGCGAGCTTGGTTGGTTTGTGAGGCCCTTCCTTGATTCTATCAAGATATTCTGGATCTGTTGCTTCCAGAAACATGGTCATCCTCACCTTCCATATGGGATATTCAGATGGTCTCAATATGGGAACTCTGATGGTCTCATATCGGCTTTGAATTTGTGTCTTAGGAGGCTCTTCAGTTTTGGTGGGCTTAGTTGGAGTTTCTGTTTCAGACATGATTGTGTTTGGATCTTAAACTGTTTGTGCGTTAACAGATAGGCTCTGATACCACTTGTTAGGTCACACACACACTGTAGAGGGGGTGAATACAGTGTATAATACAATCAAATCGAACTTTTATAACTCAAGTAACAGAAAACAAACTTTATTGAAACAATAAACTCTGTTACCGTATGGAACTGTTACCTCTCAGTGATGAACAAATATCACGAGAGCTGCTAGGGTTACAACGAATAATCTTCTCGAATATGATAACACTTATAGTGTAAACCCTATGTCTGTGTTTATATACTACACAGTTACAAGATAATCGCTAATTGATATGGAATATAATTCTGCTTCCTAAAATATATCAATCAGATATCTTTTCTTCCAAGTATTCTATTCTTCATAGAATTTCTTCTTCATGCATATCTCTTCTTATGTTTGTCTCGATCTTCTTTCCTTTAATCAGCTGCTGTCCTTATCTGAACGTCCTTCAGTACTTAAGTTCTGATATCCATCTTCTGATGATTATCTCCTGATAATATAAGTACTGATATCCTTAAGTCCTGACTTCCAGTAAGTACTGATTTATCCTGTTTAAGTAAGATTTGAAAACTAAACATAAATTATATTAGCCATGACATTATCAAATATATCTAACACAGTGTCAACCACAACGTCGTGGAGATTTGACATTAACAAAGGTTCTGTATATAAACTGTCATTACCAATGGGGTGGTAATCACTGTCGCTTGAATCTGCATGATCAACAGGAATTAAGAGCTTTCAGTATCGACATTCTGAATTCTAAGTTTTGGAAGCTTACTAGGTGTGGCAGTGTAAATAATGCGCAGAGACTGATTACTTAAATTTACCGTACACATACAGTCTTCTCCAGAAATTGGTTGACTACATTTTTGAACCGGAATATCTTGTAGTAAATTGTTTCTAATTTCCTCGTTTTCACTTCCATACCCTTCCTATCAGGGTATCATATAAATCCAAAACTATAAACTCTACCAAGCGCATTGAGACATTTCTATGTATTAAATTGGTTGACTCCATATTTGAACATAAATAATATGGCAAAGTCTGTGCTTGTATGTTACTTAATTTCAATTCCACAGATTCAAGTCCACTATATGGTATAGGTACAAAAACTAATATTACACTAAAAAATAAACACAAACATTACAGAGTGGACTAACCTGATTCTTATGATTCATTGTTAAAGTTATCAACTCTTGATAGAGGTGTTAGATGAGAATGGCGCAAAGAATTACCTGCATCCATGTCAGGATTGATACAAAAGTAGTTATACAATATGAGGCGTAATAATATACACGATTGTTCTGCGATAAATGTTCAGGATAGTTTATTTCATATGTCAAGTTACCGTTAATTGCTTGTAGAGGACCACGGCCGAGATGTACTTCTTTCGTCATCCACAAACATTGCTTGATCGGCGAAGGTTTGGTACCTGTTCAAGTAACAAATATACGGCATTAGCTTTAAGGAAATTCAAAGAGTGAACATTGGATAGAGTTTCTTATGATCTGAAGTGCATGACATACATTGGATCTGCTTAGGATTGAATCGGCTGAAAGAGGCTTCGGTAAACAATATATCTGGTTTCTGATTCTCCTTGCCACTAACTGCTCTTAACAATGCATGTTCATGCAAACTTGGTGGATTAGATCCGGGTATAACTAAACAAAAGAGTAAAGAAAAACTTATTAATGTATCCAACATAACTTATAAGGAATCATAACCACGGTCACATGAGATATCGTGTAAAAATTCAAAAAATAGTAGGGTACATCTATCATTGTTGACGGATTTAGCCTGGTCATTCTCTGTAGGCTGGAGATTAGTCTTGTCTGAAAGAATATGTTAGTCCCTAACAATGCAGCAAGAATTACAGAAGGGGGGTTGAATGTAATTCTAGTAAAAAATTTCTTGAACTATAAAATGTTTTAACTCAAACTATATACATAAGTGTTTTGATTTGCAAGGTGCGGAATCACAAGTTAAATAAATCAAAAATACAAAGTAATAAAAATACAAGTCTTTAAAACTTTTCGGTGGATTTGAAAGTATTCACCAAATATATATATATATATAGATATATATCGAATTAAGAACTCTGTGAAGAACAAATTGTCTCACAGCTGCTTTACAAGTGAATAAACAAAACTACAGAGAAATTCTTAACAGTTATAGCTTTTTTTATTTCTCTTCTAAAAGTGTTTGCTTAGTTGTTTGTTCTACTAACTACACTTGGTTTATATACCACCAAGTTTACATGGTAATAAGATAGGATAATAAAACAAAACTATCAAGTCAAACTCCATGCTGCTTCACTACTCTATTCCAGCATCTTTGAAAATCTTCATAAATTGTATGAAAATGGTAATGCTTCTTTGTTCTTCATTTCCTGTTAAACAGGCTGCCAAATTCCTTTTGCAAACACCCAACGCATGCAAAAACTTGTTAGGGCGAAAACACGCGCTAATATTCACGCAAGTATACGCGTTCGCAAGTAGTATAGGATATAAATCAGATTCGTCCCCACAGAGACTGGTTTAGGTTAAGTTCAATTTATGCACCTATGCAACAATGTATGGTTATCGCTCAATGCTAAGACAAATAACAAATTGGGTTTTTATTAAACTAAGAGATTAAACTAAATAACATTAACTAAGAGAATTGAGGTTGAATTACTAGATATGACAAATATGGGATTCTAACTTCATTAAATACTTCATTCAATAGCCTTATTCTTCTTAACCTTAGCATGTGATGGTGATGACACTAATCAGATAACACAAAACTAGTAAACGCCAACTTTCGTTGTACGAATACCCTACTACCAAGCATCCACAAAAGAGATAGAAGTTGAATAGACACCAATTATGCTTAGTCCTTATATGTCTGTAAGAATTGAAAACATAATGGTTTAATGTGCAAGTTATCTATCGTGATTACATAGGGCAAGTAAGATGGTTAAAATTAGCTACGAATCATGCATAATAAATACATGAACCTATGCTAACATGACAAGTTCTAAACCTCTATATTTACTGTCACTTCAATAGAGATTAACAAACTATCTTATATGTTAGCTACACACATAAGACGAATAAGCACAACCAATACTAGAATATCATACAATCACCACATACCAAGATATCAAAACAATTAACTATTAAAATCCATAAGTAAATCCGCTAGAATCCCATGACAACGATTAGCCCATAATTGAACTCATTGTCACCATGGGTTCCAATGAAAGTATGGTATAAACAAAGTCTTAATAAACTGAGTAATAATTAAAGTACGAATAAATGAGATCTAGGTTCAACAAGAACGAAAACGAGCATCCAAAGTTACAACTAATTCAAAGAATCACAAGTTGAAAACAAGATCTTCTTTTTCGGAGTTGTTTTGTGCTTCTAGGTCTTCTCCTTGGTATCCCAATCTTCCCGGATGATGAAAACCTTTTTTTAAGTATATATAAGCCCATATTGGACCTGGACCCCTAAAATTGTTAAATTCCACTCAAAGAAGGCTTTTTCAGCAAAATCAGCTAAGTCAGCCGCGCATCAGCGCGCGGCCGCGCGGCACCAGCAGGCGGGCGCCTCCTAGTAGGCGGGCGCCTAAAACCAGCAGGCGGGCGCCTGCAGCTTTTCTGGAAAAATTTTGATGAATCTTATTTTGCCCATAACTTGAGTTCTACTTGTCAGAATTAGGCGATTCAACTGCCTACACGAAGCTAACGAGATTCTCTACTACTTGAAAATGGCCTAGGCTTCCAATTCTGATCACTTTTTATCATATTTCCTTTAAAAACTCCTTTCTTCATTTAACTGATACCTGAAATGCAATAACACAAAAACACATCAAAATACCAACAACTTGAGTCCAAAACACCAATTTAAGCTTGTAATAAAGTGTTCCAAGTGGATATAAAATCCACTTATCAGCATATGACTGTGTTGTCACTGTCAACAGATGTTTGAATTGATCATCCGTCGGGTACATGCTTGTTATCCATCGGGTTGCCTTGTTGATCATCCGTCGGGTAGCTTTGTTAATCATTCGTCGGGTAGCCATTTATCACTTGACTCCATTTTATTTGTGCAGAATTACAAGACATCTTATATTTACATTTAATCAACCTATTCTGCACATCTACTGGCAGTCTCCATGACTCATAAGCTACTATAGAAACTATACAAAGTTGTTTGCAGAAATGTGCTACATGACTTATTGTTACATAAGCTACTCACCCGATAGATATCAATTAGTCATCCGTCGGGACTATATTGAATCATCTGTCAGGACTATAATTGATCATCCATCGGGTGCTACAAAATTTACTAAGTTAAATCTACTAAGGTGTTTTGTTTAGTTTATCATCAAGTACACAACATATTCCTAACAATCTCCCCCAATTTATGTCTACTGGAATTATAGCCATAAATTAAGAGAAACTTGATGATAACAAAACACCCAAAAGGAACATGCAGATTGAAAAATAGTAGATAAAACTAATAAGTGCTACAATATTGCTGAAAGTTGAACAATGCAAAGTACACAAAGAATTTGCTCACAATTGTTATCAAGATGCTCCTCTAGTCTGAGCAGATAGATCTATTTCCTTGATTGTCTGGATTTCTTCCTAAACCTTCTGTTATTTTCTTCAATTTGATTATGAAGTTGTCTGTGGAATTCTAGTTCATCAGCTTCTGAGAGATTTAACATTTCCTGCATTTCCAAAAGAGTCTCATTGCTAGAGATACTCAGTTGGTCCTCCATTCTGAAGAATCTTCTGACACCTTTGTCATCCATGAACTCCATCAGCCAATAGGGCCTTAGATGCACTCTCTTTCCTGTAAAGGGAATGGATAGAGTTTTTGGAAGTGCATTTTTGGCTCTAATACTCCTTAGTTCCTCAATCCTTTTCAGAACAGTTCTTCTTGCAGTCACATTGTATCCAAAGTTCTTCTTGAAGGATGAGTAGACTTTAATCAGAATAGATTGGCTTTCCTGAAGAATCATGTGAAGAGGCCATGTCATCTCTTTCCCTCCCTTGTATTTGAATACCAGTCTTTCAGGAAGATGTCTGTAAGCATCAATTCCTCTCACTTCTTCCAATTCATTCAAGTAGAGATTCAAGTCTGAAAATTCCTTGATATCACAAATGTACATAAGATCTCTCTTGTTGACTGTGGGTTGGGATTTGGTTAGAGCTTTGGATTTGAGAGATACAGGCTTCACTTTCTTGCTGGCTCTAGTCTTTGTCTTCTTTGTCTTGAAGATGGGCAAATTTAGCTCAGGAATTGGTAAACTATCCCAGTCTACTGGCTCATCCTTGGGAACAATTGTTTCACCATGAATATTTCTTGTTAGATCAACCACTTTGAATTCTTCAAATACCACTGAGGGTTTTGATGTCTGAGTCGTAGTTGTAGGCTTTTTGGGAAACTGATCTTCCAATTCCTCTTCATCAAAGTTCACTTTCCTCTTGGAATGAAGTTTATATCTAAACCTTCTTTTCTGCTGTGATTCTTCTTGCATTTTCAGATCCTTAGGTTCAGTGATTACAGTTGGTTGTACATGAGAATCTGTTGTGGTTTTTACAGCTTGAAGCTTGGCCAAGATAGCAGCTTGTTCTTTCTTTTGCTTTTGCTTCTTAGCATCCAAAGCAACTTGCTTCTTCTCTAGCCTGATTCTTTCTTTCTCTTCCTTATTAGTTTCCACAAACAGTGGGTGTCCAACCACCACACAAATCTCCTTACCATTTCTGTATATTTTGGCAATTCTTCTTTTCAATGCTGAATCAGCTGGATCCTTGTAGAATGCAATAGATCTTGACAACAGTTTCTTTTCATCTGGCTTTGGTGTCCCAAACACTATATCCATAGGATTCTTGTCTGAAACCTTAGGATAGTTCCATTTGGCCTTCATGATGAGATCTTTCTTTGGAGACTTGACATAGGAAGTTTGACCCCTTTCCAGATAGTTCAGACTGATATCATTCACAGAGATTTTCATGACTTTAGAGCGATGATTGGAAACTTTGTCTGGCTTCTGTATTGGGTCAAATATCTTTTGAATGTTCTCATCAATTTTCTTCCAATTGATTGGACTCAATTGCTTATTCTCAGCTGCTCTCAAATTGGTTGCTGTTTCTTTGATTAAATCTATGCTATCTTTAGCAGGTGGCTTTGTGAAAACAATTGTGGGCACAATTGCTTTACTTACTTGCACATTGAACACTTTTTGCTCCCCCTCATTTTTTCATTCCCCTTGACTGAATAAGATAATTGAGCTTTCTCCCTTAAACAAGGTTTCTTTCTCCCCCTTTTTGTTATCAGCAAGTTGAGTAGAAGAGGAGGTTTGTGCTGCCACTAGCCTTTGAAACAAGTCTGTTTGTTGAGCTTGGTATAGATGGATTGTTGTAAGAGAAGCTTCCATAGCAACCATTCTTTTGTCCAAGGAATCCACCTTGGTTGCAAGATCATAGTTCTTCACGAGCTGTCTTTTGATGTCTATCATTGTTGTCTCTGGAAGTCTAGCTTCCAACTTGTCAGAGATGTCTTTCTTAAGTTGATCAACTTCATTTTTGATGAGGGAGACATTTTGACTTTGTTGGTAGCCTGAGATTTGCTATAGTTGGAGAGAAGCAAGATGTGCTTGCAGAAGCTTCTTGGTGCTAGCATTTGTGGTTGATTGAAGTGCAGACTGTGTTTGGCTGATAAGATGGATGAGTGTGGTCTTGAAATGGTGATCATCACATTTCTTGGAGAAGGCCCATGATGGCATGCCTGATCTGGAACTAGGCCTACTTCTCCCCTATGTCCAATATCTTTTCTTCACTATCTCCACCCTCACCTCCAAAGAATTCTTCTGAACCACCAGTCTCATAATCAACATCACCAACTGTTGAGGGCAAAGTTGTGATGGCATCCTTAGCTCTTTGCATGGACTGTGTGGTGTGCACCAAATTGAGTATTCTGTCTGCATTGTCATTGCCCTGTCCAGCTAGAAGTTGATATGCTGGAACAAGGTGAGTAAATGTCTCAGCATCCAAGGAGGTAGGATCTATAACAGCTTGAGTTTGCTGAGATAGTCCCTCCCTGTCTGCATCCTGGACATTCATTAACTCACTTATAATGACATCCACCCTTATATCTTCAGTACCTGCATTTCTCTCATTTTTTCTCTTTTCTCGCATCAAGGTCTCACCTTGGCTCCCCACCCTCACCTTCACCATCTAAGGTGGGACTCCTCACACTCACTTTTGCCATTCCTGAAGAAATGGACTGTATTGGATCACTCTTTTCCTCTCCTTTTTCCTGGAAGCAACCCAGACTCTCACTCAAGTCACTACCTTCCCTCAATCTTAATAGTGATTGCACAATTACTAAGTCATCTGCACTTGAAACTATAGTTGAACTTTGGAGTTGTGCAGAGACACCCGACGGATGAGAAATATCCATCGGGTTAGTAATTTGACTTTTCGACGGATGACTGTTGTTAGGCACATCCGTCAGGATACAATCACTACTCGACGGATGAACAATATCCATCGAGTGAGTAGAAATGAATGAGTGTGGAGTGAATACTATTATAGACTCTGTGCAGATTGATGAAAATTTTGGCACAGATGTCTCAACAGTCTCAGAAAGAAATGGCAAGTGAGCCAACAGATCATCTAGAAGATGATGCTCACTTGCATGGATTTTTGGCTTTTCCAACAGAGTTAAAGATGGAGAATATGGTTTAGATGTTTGAATCATGTCAACATCCAAAGAGTGTGTGGGAGAATTTGGTGTTTGAGGTGTTTCAATTTGTACAGATTTTGGATGTGACTCCACATTTGTTGGAGCCACATCAATTTGACTTTGAGATGGTGTAGTGACTGGGTCTTTAGCGCCATTTTACACTGTGTGTGTACCCTGTGCATCCCCAAGGGTTTTAGTTTTCTTCTTTCTTGTATAAGTTTGTAGTGAAATTGTGTCCCTACCCCTTTTGTTTTATGCTCCTGGTTGAGAGCTTGTTTCAATAGTTACATCCTTTTGGGAGGATAAAACTAGAATTGAGCTTTTGTCCTTATTAACAATCACAGTTTGTTGGGAAACTGTGGTGTGGCTTGGTTTGGGTACACTATGCTCACCATCCTTATTCTTAGGGCTTCTTTGATTTTCATCCTGTCCATCACCTGTCTTTCCCACCTTCACACTCCCCTCTTTGTGTTTAGTGGATTTTACAACTGGCATCTTTTGAGAGACACCAGAGGGGGCTTTCTTTGTCTTTGTTTTTGAAACTTTGGTTTTGGTAGCTTGGGTAGGTATATGTCTGGTCATTGACACAGATGCCACTGTTACACTAGAAGACAAAGAAATATTTGATGTTGGAAGAGTAGAGACAGTTGAAATTACCTCACTTACCTGATGTGCCTCCATTACTGGAAAGTAGAAGAGTGGCACCTCTTTGTGGTGATCTACTCTATTGAGATCTGCAATAATTCTTCTTTCTTGAACCCAACAATTTAACTTGTTGGTTGGGTTCTCAATCACAATGTCCTCAGAGAGGTGGTTAGCAAGCATCATGAAAAATCTAGCATAATAAACACTCTTACCCCTCTTATTGAGCTCCCCTAACTTAAACCCCAACTCAAACAAGACTAGATCACTAAAATTGAAGTATTTATCAGTTACTAGCATGTAAAGCATGTTGAGCATGGAGATATTAACATAATCAAAATTGCTAATTTTACCAGAAAATACTTTAGTAACTACATCACACAGGTAACTTCATTCTTTCCTAAGACCCAATATCCTAATTTCACTTAATTTAGAGATGGTGAGTGCATAACCCATGGAGTTTAACATGTTAAAAATATCAGTGTCTGTGTGTGGAGTAGTGACAGTATTATCAGGAATCCCAAAGCATGCTTTAACAATGTCACTATTAACACATAATTCCTTATTATTAATAGTGAAAGTGATGGTCTTGTCAGTTGAGTTGTACACTGCAGTTGTCCATATCTCCTCCATAACCTCATAGTAGATAGTGGGAGACTCTAGCATGGCATAGTTGAGCTTACATCCTTGCACAAAATCCATCATTTTATGGTAGTTGCCAGACTGTCGAATCCCCTTGTTCACTAGAGCTGTGAAATTATTCTTCTCATAGATAAAGCCAGTTTGAGACATGATTTTGACGACTGGTGCAATTGTTAGAGAGTAAAAATTGCAGAGAGAGAGGGTAATTGATCTTGAGAAAGAAAAAAGTTAGAGCAGATGAATTGAGAATGATAAAAGAAAAGTAATGAAAATGAATTTTTCTTTTATACTCTCTCAAAAATAAATTGAAAAAAGTAATAAAGAACCAATCAAATTTGCCCAAAATAACCGTTTAAATTAAAATAAACTGTCAAAATTCTATCAACCATCCGTAGAAATATACTTACAGACTGTAAGTAAACTCGATGGATGATGTTCAGAGAATTAACGGCCATGATTTGGACAACTCGACGGATGAAGATAAAACATTTGATCCGTCGGGTTATTAAAATAATCCAGAAAAATAATTGAATTTTAGATATTCTATTCCGACGGATGATCAAATTCGATTGATAATGATCATTCGTCGGGATGTAAATTTTGACTTAGCCAAAATTTCATCCAAGGCAGAAAAAATTAATTAAATTTCTGGCTGCATTACAACTTGTAAAAATATCTGAAATAATTCAAGAATAATTAAGCATACCTAACTCACTTACCAACCTTGAAAAGGTAGATTCATCCCGTGGCTTGGTAAATATATCTACAAGTTGTTTATCACTTGGAACAAAATGTAGTTCCACAGTACCATTCATTACATGTTCCTTAATGAAATGGTACTTGATGTCTATATGCTTTGTTCTTGAATGTTGTACTGGATTCTCAGTAATGGCAATTGCACTTGTGTTATCACAGAAAATAGGAATTCTTTCCACTTGCAGACCATAGTCTAGCAATCGGTTTTTCATCCACAAAATATGTGCACAACAACTACCAGCAGAAATATATTCAGCTTCAGCTGTAGAAGTAGAAACTGAATTTTGCTTTTTACTGAACCAGGACACAAGCTTGTTTCCTAGAAATTGATAGGTTTCTGTTGTACTTTTTCTATCAATTCTACAACCTGCATAATCTGCATCTGAATAACCAGTTAGATCAAAACCAGAATCTCTAGGGTACCAAATGCCAAGTTTTGGTGTACCTTTGAGATATCTAAAAATTCTCTTAATACTAATTAAGTGAGATTCTCTAGGATCAGCCTGAAATCTAGCACAAAGACATGTATCAGATTGTCATACCAAAAGTCATACTAATTCAAATTGATTGTCATACCGAAAGTTCTACCAGCTATGGGATTGTCTTGCTAGTTCAATCAATTGTCATGCCGATTGTCTTGCTAGTTCAGGAGATAGTCATACCGATTGTCATGGTAGTACAACAGATTGTCTCACCGAAAGTTCTACCAGCTATGGGATTGTCATGCCAGTTCAAGTGGGTTCCGTTGATTGAATTATAAAAGACAGAAGCAGCAGATTCATTCAATAATCTTCAACCAACCAAGAATACAGAAGCAGCAGATTCATTCAATAATCTTCAACCAACCAAGAACACAGAAGCAGCCGCCCAAAAATATTTCATCTGCAACTGCAAATTTCAAGACCATTAATTTCTAGTTATTCCAGTTAAATCCAAACCACTAGAAATCATTCTATTGTTCTTGTGTAACTATCTAGCAGATCAAAATCCCTAGAACTTAATCTCAAATTGCTTTTAGAATTTGATCTTTTTATTACAAAAATAGAAAAAGTTCATGTCGAATTTATTCTAGATTTGTGATAATTAATTTGAGATTAATCCCTTGTAAACGATACCATTGTTGTAACACCTTTCAAGTTTAATAATAGTTTTATTTAACTTGAATTTTGTTTCACTTTTTTATTCCGCATTATATTCGATTAAACGATATAGTTTGTATTCAACCCCCCCTTCTACAAACATATTGGGACCTAACAATTGGTATCAGAGCCTTCTGATTAACGAACAAATCAAGATCCTAAACTTTTGTGATTTTTCAACTCCTTGAATTTTTATTTATTCAAAAATTCATAATGACTTCACAAAAAGCTGGAACCGTTAAAATTCCACTATTTGATAAAGAAAATTATATTATGTGGAAGAAGAAGATGCTCTTGTTTTTACGAGTTGCAAATCCCAAATATCTGAACTTATTAAAGAAGGGTCCAAAAATTCCGATGGTTATTGAACCAGAGGTGATAGAAGATGATGTTGTAATTACCAAAGCTAAAACCTATGCAAAAGAGCCTGAGGATTTTACTTCTGCTGAAAAGGAAGAAGCCTCCTTGGATGCCAGCCTTCAATTAATTTTATTTGATTCCCTTGATCCCTTGATGAACAGACATGTGATGAACTGTAAAAATTCCAAACACATGTGGGAAACTATTAAGGTGATTAATGAAGGCACAGAGGAAGTTAGGGAGAACGAGTTAGAGATCCTAACCTCTGAGTATGAACATTTTAAATCCAATCCGGGAGAAGGAATTACTGAAGTGTTCGAGAGGTACAATGCATTGATCAACAACCTAAACATAAATGAAAATATTATTCAATCAGGGAGATCAACAAAAAGTTTCTTTTAACACTGCCAACTCATCTTGAACATAGAATCACTGCCATAAGAGAAGCGAGAGATCTGAGTGAGATTTCTTTGGAAAGGCTCTATGGTATGTTAAAAACCTATGAGTTGGAGCAAATTCAGCAGAAGGAAGTCTATGGGAAAGATAGAGTGGTCAGCACATCTACTGCTCTAGTAGCTGAAGGTCAACAATAACAACAACAACAATCTCAACAGTCAGAGAGAATGGTATAGTCTTCCAAGGCTGAGGAAAATGTGATAGTAGCAGAATATGATCCCCCTACTACAAATCAATCCGGTGATGATTTTTACTCCTTGGAAGACTAGAGCAATTGGAAGATGAGTCAATGGCCCAGATTGTCAAGAGATTCTCCAATGTCAGATTTAAGGGAAATCCCAAGTTCAAGTACAAGTCCAACTACAACAGATTCCAGAAAGGTGGATCTTCATCCTCTAACACTAGCAGTGGTGGATACAAAACATGGAGGGTTGATCGGAGCACCATTCGATGCTTTAACTGCAATGAGTTCGGACACTTTGCCACAGAATGCAGGAAGCCAAAACAAGTAAGGAAGAACTCTTATGATTCAAATTAGAAGAGTAACTCTGAAAGGGCTTATCTGGCAAAGGGAAGAAGCTGGGATGATACTGATAGTGAAGATGAATAAGTTGGGAATCTTGCTCTTATGGCTATTGATGGAAATACTTCATCGTCAAGAAAAGAGGTTAAATTTAATGACGCTGAATTAGTTTATCATCTAGGAGGTTCCTTAGATTGTTCTCGTCGTGATAATAAACTGTTAAGTCAGCAGATCAAAGACCTTGAGAAAGAGGTCAATGAATTAAGACTTGTGCACATTAATCAAGACAAAATTAAAAGAACAAGTATCTTTTCTAGAGAATAGAGTTAACTGTTATAGACAACTCGAAACTATTCTCAAAGACAAGATCACCGGTCTTGAGATTAAGGTTAAAGCTTACTTTAATTCTTGTTTGAAGGCTAAAGAGTTCTACAGTAAGCAAGCTGTTAATCAAACATCTGGAATAGGTTTTGATTATAATGCTGCTATTGGAGAATTAGGCATAAACTCCCCTCCTCGTGTATGTGCTAAAGGTAGGGAAATACCATATGTGCTTAAGGGTATTGATAAACCCCTCTATAAAGGATCAATTGCTGAACCATTTGATGAGACCTCCTTTATTATTCAAGAAGAAATACGTGCTGAAGATCGTGCTAATGAGAAGGTTGTTTCCAAGCCAAGTGTGTCAAAAGTTCCAGTCAAAGTTGTGAAAGCAACTGAGACTAACTCAGACACACATAAGTTGGATAACAAAAATACCATGTCTACCATGCATAATTTTCCCGTTGTTAATCCCTCTCATAAAGTATGTGGTGTTCCTAATTGTATGTCTTGTGCTTTTAATTTATTGTATGCTTATTTTAATGGTAAATATGTTTATAATGATAAGACTAATCCTCGTCAGCATGTGAATAATAGGAAGCATGATAGGTCTAAGACTGCTAGTCCTTCTAAGGCTAGAAAGGAGACATTTGTGCCTAAGCCTAAACAGAAATTTGTTAAGGCTTTTTACAAGGTCAAATGTCCAGTCATTGAGAAAGTTGAGAACATTAAAGTTAAGAATGTTGTTTTGCCTGACAAAGGTCAATTCTACAAGTATGTCGGGCCCAACCAAGTTTGGGTTCTGAAGAAGGTTTAATCCATTTGTATTGCAGGGCATTAAATAACTGGAACCGACAGTGTGAATTCTTGACAGTGGATCGTCAAGACATAGAGCCCTGCTATCAAATGTGGTTGAGAAAGTTGGCCCAGTGGTTACCTTTGGAGATAACAGCAAAGGTTTAATTGAGGGATATGGCTGTTTGCAAGCTGGTAATGTTATCATTGAACTTGTAAATATTTTCTGTATTTTTGCTATATTAATATAAGTTTTTATTTGTACTTTATGTAATTGTAAATATTGTTTGAGATATTACAGTTGTTAGGAGTTAACAATTGTATGATATATGAAATTGAATGCTGATATCTCTTTGATAGATATTTGGTATTTAATTCATTGATATTTTTTTTAATTAATTATATTCAAATAATATGCAACATAATTATTAGTATCTAAAGTACTTGACAAGTATTGGTCAATGATATATTGTTAATATTTTGTTGTAGATAGTTGTGAGATTTTAAGTTCTAGTGAATTTATATAAGTTGTTATATCTGAAAGATTCACTATAATTTGAAATCAGCAGCATAATCATTCTTATTAATATTATTTTTCAACAAACAATGTTGTTGATTATAATTTTATTAAGATAGATTATGAAGCTTTTGATATGAATGAGAATTACTTAGACTTTACCCTAAGTGATCAATGCTTTAACAAAAACTCATTCATATTGAAAGACAAATCTCTCTCTTCTCTTCCTAATACTGCTAGGTCATCAGTTTGTGTCTTATCAAATCATTTATCTTTTTAGGCATAAAAACAGACTTGTGCACTCGAACAGTTTTAGGAGAAAATCAAACTTCTTTCTACATTAGTGATTTCTTATTTCATTTTAAAATCCTTTGAAATCACTATTGTACATCATTTCTCTCAAAAGATTAAATGTATGATTTTCATTTATTATAGATCTTAAGTACATTTTATCTCTATTGCCATATATTCTGTGATACAGGTTCAGCCTCCAATGGCCTTCTTTCATTGACAGTCACGAGGTTGAAAACTCACAACATCTATCTCAGACTGTAAAGACAAACATAGAAACAGAACCAACCAACACTCTCTTACCACTAAAATGTAGTATGAATGAGCGTGAGGGATATAGTGCCTTAGTGCACCACATAAAGAAGGTTCTGAAGTCAACCCAGCAGCTTTGTCTCCTATAAAGATGAGTAGTATTTAAACCGAGACAACTGCTAACCCCCATACATCTTCTCAAAAAGATGTAATGGCTGAAAAGGCACAAAAACAGTTACTGGATTCATCCTCTCAACATGGTGCGTCTATTGAAATTTACCCGTCGGCCAGGGTATCCGATGTAGTGTCACCACCTCAAACATAAGAAATTCTTGATGCACAAGGAAATGTTACACACACAAAGGAGGAGTTGACGAAAACAAGAGTTTCGACCATTTTAAGGTCATATTCGATTGTTCAAGGTTCTTTAATGGACCAATTGCCTTTACAGGTGTTAGGAGATGATACTGATCCAAAAGCCATATGTCAGTGGTCAGTGTCTACCTCCCCAGGCTTAAATCCCCTGGATGCATCTGCGGATAGTGGATCTGATATAGGCGCAAATCGGCAACTTGTTGACAATGATTCAGATATTACATGAAGAGTCACAAGGAAATGTCTTCATAGATATTAGAAGGGAACTTTGATCTTTATGCTAAATTCGTTAAATCATTGTTTACCTTCCCATAATTCAAATCTGGAACCCTAAAAGGGAAACTGGCAACTTGTAGATTATGACTCAGATTCATATGACGATTTTAACAAGGACGGGAATTTGCGAACTCCCATTGCACCACCTGTGACCTCCTTAAGGATGGGCTAAGGTGATTTTCCTTGCAGGCACAGCTGAATTTTGGAGCTATGAGAGGAGTGATATGAAAAAGATGTGTCCTAAGTCCAATCATGTATGATGATTTAGGAATAACTTTTATGTAATCTGTTTTGATTTCATTGATATTAATAAAAGACTTGTTTTAGTTTTATTGCGGGCTTTATCTATTTAAGTGTTTAAATAAGATATACCATAGTTTAGAGTAAAGCCTTTTATGGATTATGATGAGATCATAATAATGAGACCTAAAAGATGATAACTCTGAACTTAAATATTTCCTGATCGTAGGATTACTAACTGGTAATTAGTAATCCACAAAGATCGGTACATACTATGCTTGCTTCATTATGAAGGATGTCTGTTCTCATAGACATTTGTGTGGTGACACTATAGCTAGTATGTAGGTGCTTATTATAGAATAAGTTCACTGAACATGACTCACACAGTTGAATAACTGATGGAGTTCACTCACGTGTCAGCAGATGTTCACATAGTGATAGTTGTACAAGTATCCTTAGACTTGAGGTCATCATAGTCATCTTGTATACACTGAACTATACTTTGGTTTAGTTCTTAGTCTCCAGGGACAATAATAAGGGCTCTACTGGGTGTAGGAATTTGTACACGAATATAGTGTATGATCAATAAAGGATCTACCCCTTCCAGTGAAGGAAGAGAATGTTCAATACTGATCCACTTATGCTAGTTCAGGAATCTCTGGCCAGAGTAAATGAAATTAGAAAGGAGTTTCTAATTCACATTAATTAGAACTAAGCATAGTGAATGGGAAAGCACATGATTAAATAAGATAGGCTTGACACGAGTTCCATGCCTTGTATTTAATCGTGACATTGTAGGGTAGAAGGAATTAATTGTACGGTAACTATTCACTGAATAGGTTCTTGGTATTCTAAGCAGTGAATTCGTATTATCCGGATAGTCGCGATATGCTGAGAAGTATCCCTCACGATGTAGAATAAATATGATTAATTTATTAATTAATCATATTTAATGAATTAGAGAATTTATATAAATAATGATAAAATAGTTTTATTATTATTTATTTCTACTACCGGCTTAATATTGAACCTACAGGGTCACACCATAAAAGAGAATGATTTAATGGTGGAGAAATTAATTAATAATGGCTGTTAATTATTTATTTGTGAAATAAATAATTAATTAGCAAATTTAATAATTGATTAGATGAGATTTAATTAATTATAAATTAATTAAGAAAATTTTTTAATATTATTAATTAAGAATTTAATTTTGGAAATTAAATCAAGTGAGAGAATTATTTTTCTAAAGTGTTTAGAAAAGGGATTAATGATTAAAAGTTATTTTAATTATTAATTAATTGGTTAATAAGAATAATCAATTAAAGGGTTAATAATAATAATATTTTATGGGAAAATTTTTTAGCTGAAAATTTTGCCTATAAATATACTATTATAAACCCTATTTGCCTCAACCCAAAAAAAGAATAAGAAAAACCCTAATTCTCTCAACCTCTTCATCCCTCCATTATTTTGATCTCTTGGTGGATATCGGTGGAGTGCTTCACAATTGAGGAGCAGCTGCTAGGAATCTTCGTTCATCGTTCTTGGATCGCTATTAAAGGTTAGTAATCGATCCCTCGATTTATTCACGATTTGTATGCGTATTATATGGATTTTATATCAAGAAAATGTTTTACCATGCTTTTGTGATGTATAAAATCCTACAATGGTATCAGAGCATTGGTTGTATGCATATAGATCTTTGATAAAAATTTCAGAATTTTATGATCTTGTATGAATTTATTATGATTTTTGCAAGTTATATCATGGATTAATTATGATTGATTAGAAATTGTTTCTTATAATTGTTTTGACTGTAGATCTGGGTTCTACAAGTGTTGTAGATCGTCTGGGGTATTTTTTTTCATAATTTTCTGATGTGTGGATTAATTATTATGATTTTTTGAAGTTGTTTTAAATTAAAATTCATAATTAAATATGTATATATATATGTAATATGTTATGTATATATATATATATATATTTTGTTTGCTGATGTAATTAAAGCAAAAGGGCTGTACTGATGTTTGGATTGGCACGACGTTCGGTGTAAGACTGGCGGCGGCAGTTGATTGATTAATTAAAAAAAAGGGGAAGAAGAAGCTGACAGGCGCAGGCATGCGGGGAAAGGGGTGTCGCGCATTCCGGGAATGCGTTACACCCTGTGGCGCATTCGCGGAATGCGTTACACCTTTTAATGGCTTAAAAGGGTTGTAACGCATTACCAGAATGCGTTACAGGGCTTGTAACGCGTTCCTATAATGCGTTACAGCCCATCTATTTTTTTTAATTTGATTTTTGGGAGTTTCGTAACTCCGTTTTGGGCGTGCAATATATCGTTGGATTCGTTTTTCCGAGACGGATCTAACGGAGTGGTCAAATTTTTTTTATAAAAGTTTTGAACTATTTATATTCCCGAAAGTGTTTTAAAACATGTTTTAATTGTTTTAATTACCTTTTAAATGCTTCATGTGGTACATAGAGATGTATAATGCTTAGAGTAATATGCTACATGATTTAACATGCGTACCTTTACGTTTATTTATTTTTATATATGAGATATATGCCTATGTTAACATGCGATGATAGATTTAGGTGGACTTAAATCAATATAAGGCGTGCTCTAGAAAATCTAGAATATGAATCGTTTCTTGCCTTAACAATAATATTATGAATACAATCATGAGATTATTGTGTTTATGAAACACATAATTAAATATGAATTTTCAATATTGAGAGAAAGGATGATTCTGTCAAAAGCAGATTTCTATCTGTAAGAAAGGGGTATTCAGTGACACCTCTTGACAATGCTCCCCCCGATCTGGGAATCATCTAATTAGCGATTATTAATTTGAAATATTTAATTTAAAAGGAAGAATCTCTTTATAATATGATTATGATTGTAACATAATATAATCCCTCTAAAATTAAATAATATCAAGTAGTAATTGGCCAATGACGCAACGGGCTTGTGTCGGTCAAAGCCTTCCAACATGGTAGAAAGTAGTTCTTATTTTTAAATCATTATCGTTTCGTGCTACAGCCGATGGCTTTGATTTCGAAATAAGAAATACTTGTCTATTACATAGAGATGTGTACATTGAATTAAAATCTAAAGGTCGTTACGTGCTGAAGCCGTGGACCGTTGGAGACTGATTCAATTGTACGAAATGTTGGGTTAGACTTGACTTAGAACATTGAGTCTGTCGTGCTACAGCCGTGACTCAATTATTCAAGAGGCTGAAGTTTTATTAGGGAATAACATAAGATGTAATTGACAAGAGTTGTCTGCCTATTGAACATCACATGACGTTTCGTGTTATAGCCGAGGTTGTGTGATGGAATGTAGGATCCCTATTCCCACTAGCATTATGAATGCTTAATTTTTCACTCAAGGGGGTTATATAATTTAGATAAACTAGTGGGAGCCACTTATGAATAAAGACCCGATTCATATAGTGTTTTGAAATGAAATTGAATATTTGCTAAGTGTTGTTATGTGTTCATCATTTACAGATTTACTATATTCGTTATGTCTTCTGCACTATCACTCCGGAGTATACTAGATGCTCCCAAGTTGACTGGTCCTAATTTTGCTGACTGGCTTCGAAACTTGAGAATTGTTCTCAGGGTTGAGAAGCTGAAATATGTGCTTGACTCACCTAAACCTACTGAACCTGCTAGCGATGCACATAATGATAAACATGTTGTGTATCGTAAATGGATAGATGATGCAAATGTTGCTCAATGCATCATGTTAGATATATTTGATAATGTCATGGCTAATATGTTTTATGTTTAGATTTCAGATCTTATTTGAACAGAACAAATCAGTACTTAACTGATCAGTACTTATACTGGAAGTCAGAACTTAAGGGATATCAGTACTTATGTTATCAGGAGATAGATATCAGAACTTAAGTGCTGAAGGACGATCAGATAAGGACAGTAGCTGATTAAAGTTAAGAAGATCAAGATAAACATGAGAAGAGATATGCATGAAGAAGGAATTCCGTGAAGAATGGAATACTTGGAATAGAAGATATCTGATTGATATATTTTAGGAAGCAGAATTATATTCCATATCAATTAGAGAATATCTTGTAACTGTGTAGTATATAAACACAGAAATAGAGTTTACACTATATGTGTTATCATTATCGAGAATATTATTTAGTATAACTCTAGCAGCTCTCGTGATATTTTGTTCATCACTGAGAGATAACAGTTCCAGATTGTAACAGAGTTTATTGTTTAAATAAAGTTTGTTTTCTGTTACATAAGTTATTGAAGTTTGATTTGATTGTGATAAACACTGTATTCACCCCCTCTACAGTGAAAGTGTGACCTAACAAGTGGTATCAGAGCTATCTGTTAACACACATACAGTTAAAGATCCAAACACAGTCATGTCTGACACAAAAACTCCAACTAAGCCTACCAAAACTGAGGAATCATCAAAGACATCAATTCAGAGTCGATATGAGACTATCAGAGTTCCCATATTGAGACCATCTGAATATCCCATATGGAAGGTAAGGATGACCATGTTTCTGGAAGCAACAGATCCAGAATACCTTGATAGAATCAGGGAAGGGCCTCACAAACCTACCAAGCTCGCTGTTGTAGTTCCAGGTGAAGCAGCAATGACCGTACCAAAGGAAAAGAATGATTACACTGCTGAAGATATAGCATCTATTGCTAAGGATGCCAAGGTACGTCACTTATTGCATAGTGCCATTGATAATGTAATGTCAAACAGGGTAATCAACTGCAAGACTGCTAAGGAGATATGGGATGCACTGGAGACAAGGTGTCAAGGAACTGAAATAGTTAAGAAGAACAGGAAGACAATACTCACTCAAGAGTATGAACACTTTGACTCTAGGACTAATGAGTCATTGACTGATGTGTATGAAAGATTTGTCAAACTCTTGAATGACTTGTCATTGGTTAATAAGGAGTATGATCTTGAAGATACAAACCTCAAATTCCTGTTAGCTCTTCCTGAATGTTGGGATTTGAAGGCAACAACAATAAGAGACAACTACAATCTTGATGAAACAACTCTTGATGAAATCTATGGAATGCTCAAGACTCATGAACTTGAGATGGAACAAAGAAGCAAGAGAAAAGGAGGAAAGTCAAGGACAGTTGCTCTCAAGGTTGAAGAGGAATCCCCCAAACCACCTTCCTCAAAGAAAGATAAGGGTAAAGCTCTTATCATAAAATCTGATACTGAGTCATCAAGTTCTGAGAGTGATGATGACTCGGATTCTGAAAGCTTGCCTGAAACTGATGCTGATGAGGAGATGATGAAGCTGTGTGCTCTTATGGTGAAAGGAATCACAAAGATTGCATACAGGAAGTTCAGGAAGGGAAAGAAGTTTTCCAGGAAAGGCATAAGTTCTGATAAGAAGAATTTCAGAAAATCTGAAGGAAAAGGAGGAAAGTCTGACAGAGGAGATTATGCTAATGTTAAATGTTATAATTGTGGCGAGAAAGGCCACATATCTCCTGAGTGCAAGAAGACCAAGAATGACAAAGGCAAAGCTCTTGTCACAAAGCAGAAAAGCTGGACAGACACCTCAGACTCTGAAAGTGAGGAGAACTATGCATTGATGGCAAATGCTGAAAAATCAAGTTCTGAGAGCAGTTCTGAAACTGCTGAAACAAAGGTACCTCAGACTACTTATGCTTTTCATACTGATGATATTAATGAGTTGAGAAGATATCTTAAAACCATGTTTGTTAGTTATAGAGATCAAACTTTAACATGTGAAAGATTAACTTCTGAAAATCTTGCTTTTAAGAAAAGAAACAATTTCTTAGAAAAAGAGTTAGTCATGTTTCATCAAACTCAGAAGGATAGAGATGATGCTTTTTATGTTAGGGATGAAGTGCTAAAAATGAATGAATCTCTAAAAACTGAGTTAGAAAAGGAGAGAGAGATTATCAGAACTTGGACTAACTCTAGCAAAGCAACTCAAAATTTGCTGAGCAGTGGAAACTGGAAAGAGGGCTTAGGTTATGAAGAAAATAATGAAAAAGGAACTGAAGAAATTAAGCCTGTTGATAAGCAAAAGCCGAAGTTAAAACCTGTTAAGTTTGTAACTGAAAAATCCGAAACTGAGAAATCAGAAGTTAAAAAGGAATTAACTTCTAACAAACTAAAACAGGAAAAGACAGCTGAAGTTAACATAGGCTTAATGACAAAGAAGCAGCTTAAGCATAAGCTGAAAGATGTTAAGAATGCAAACAAGGTAAAATCACCTAGGAAAAACAGGAATGGAAAGGAAGGTGTGAATAAAAGCAATAACTATAAATCTGTTCCTGATGCTCCTAGGAAAGCATGTTATAACTGTGGAAGTTCTAACCATCTGGCTTCTTTTTGCAGGAAGAATAAGAATATTAACTCCTTATCTACAAAGTCAGGAGTTAAGAGTCAGTCTGTTAGATACAAACCACAAAATCCTTGTTTTCATTGTGGTAGTTTATGGCATTCCATTTATACTTGTAAGGAATATCATAGTTTGTACTATGATTATTATCAAATAAAACCTTCTTTAAAGAAAGTTTCTGTTGTTCCTTCTAGTATAAGTTCTGATAAGAAAACTGTTAACATAAAATCTGATGTTAAATCCGCTGCAAATGTTAACAAACCTAAAAAGGCCAAAGGATCCAAGCAAGTCTGGGTCCTTAAAACTAATAATTAGTGGTCTTTTTGATTGCAGGGCAACAGGAAAAATATTTTAGTTCTGGACAGTGGATGTTCAGGACACATGACTGGAAATAAGGCCCTGCTATCAGACTTTGTGGAGAAAGCTGGCCCAAGTGTTTCTTATGGAGATGGCAACATTGGAAAAACTTTGGGATATGGCAATATCAATCTTGGGAATGTCATCATTAAAGATGTAGCTCTAGTCTCAGGACTTAAACACAACTTACTGAGTATAAGTCAAATCTGTGACAGAGGTTATCATGTTGATTTCTTTGCAGAACATTGTGAAATAGTTAGTAAATCTAAAGGAAAAATTGTTCTGAAGGGATTCAGGCGTGGTAACATTTATGAAGCTAAGCTTTCAACAAGTTCTGATGGTTCTGCAATCTGTTTAGTGAGTAGAGCCTCAACTGAAGAAAGCTGGAATTGGCACAAGAAACTCTCTCATTTAAACTTCAACAAGATAAATGAACTGATCAAGAAAGATCTTGTGAGAGGACTGCCAAAATCAGTGTTTGTTCCTGATGGTCTTTGTGACTCATGTCAGAAGGCTAAACAAAGAAAATCTTCGTTCAAGAGCAAGACTGAATCATCAATTCTTGAGCCTTATTATCTACTTCATGTTGATCTATTTGGTCCAGTGAATGTCATGTCTATTACAAAGAAGAAATATGCGTTGGTCATAGTAGATGAGTTCACCAGATACACATGGGTGTATTTCTTGCACACAAAAAGTGAAACTGCATCTATTCTGATTGATCATGTCAAACATCTGGATAAATTGATCAAAGATTCTGTGAAAATTTTGAGGAGTGATAATGGCACTGAATTCAAGAATTTGATAATGGAAGAGTTCTGCAAAAATCATGGAATAAAGCAAGAATTTTCTGCTCCTGGAACTCCACAGCAAAATGGAGTTGTTGAAAGGAAGAATAGAACTCTAATTGAAGCTGCACGAACAATGCTTGAAGAAGCAAAGCTTCCAACCTATTTCTGGGCTGAAGCTGTGCAGACTGCTTGTTTTACTCAAAATGCAACACTAATTAACAAGCATGGAAAAACACCATATGAGATGGTGAAGAACAAGAAGCCAAATCTCAAATACTTTCATGTATTTGGATGTAAATGTTTTGTTCTCAAGACTCATCCTGAACAGCTATCCAAGTTTGATCTAAAAGCTGATGAGGGAATCTTTGTAGGATATCCACTTTCTACAAAAGCCTTCAGAGTCTATAATTTGAGAACAAAAGTGGTCATGGAATCTATCAATGTCTCTTTTGATGACAAGAAGATCACTGGACTTGAAGATTGCATTGATCATGATAAGCTGAGATTTGAAAATGAAGATTCATATTCTGATATCTCAAGTCCTGACAGTCTAAGTCCTGATACTGTAAATTTTGATGGATTAAACTCTGATGTTATTGAAACTGTGGTGACTACGTCAAAGGAAGATGCACCAATGCAGGGGGAGCATACTCAAGATATTATCACATCTCAAGAAGCATCAGAACATACATCTGGCTCTTCAAATTCTGATTCGTCAAGTTCTGATAAGCCAAGTACTGACAGTACTGAAAATCTAAATACTGAAGAATCCAACTCAGAGAGCATAGTTTCAGGGGGAGCATCAGAAAATGAAACCGAAGATAGCATGAATCATGGGGGAGCATCCAGTTCTAGAGAAAATCTTCCATCTGCAAGGAAGTGGACAAAATCACATACACCTGATTTAATAATTGGAAATCCTGAGGCAGGTGTCAGAACTAGAACAGGTACTTCGAATGAATGTCTTTACAATTCTTTTCTCTCTCAGTCTGAGCCAAAGAAAGTGGAAGAAGCTCTTCAAGATGCTGATTGGGTGCAAGCAATGTAAGAAGAGTTGAATGAATTTGAAAGAAACAAAGTCTGGACCTTAGTGCCAAGACCCAAGAATAGATCGGTTGTTGGTACAAAGTGGGTATTCAGAAACAAAACTGACAGTGATGGCATAATTGTAAGGAACAAGGCAAGGCTGGTTGCAAAAGGATATTCTCAACAGGAGGGAATTGACTATGATGAAACATTTGCTCCAGTTGCTAGGTTAGAAGCCATAAGGATATTCATGGCTTATGCTGCTCACAAAAAGTTTACTGTCTTTCAAATGGATGTGAAAAGTGCTTTTCTCAATGGAGAATTGGAAGAGGAAGTATATGTTGAACAACCTCCAGGCTTTGTAGATTCCAAACATCCAGATTATGTCTACAGGCTTGATAAAGCACTTTATGGACTTAAGCAAGCTCCAAGAGCATGGTATGAGACTTTAGCTCAGTTTCTTCTGGAAAGTGGATTCAACAGAGGAACTATTGACAAAACATTGTTCTATCTCAATCATGGCAAGGACTTACTTTTGATCCAGATTTATGTTGATGATATTATTTTTGGGTCTCCAAATGACAAACTTTGCAAAAAGTTTGCCAACCTAATGCAGTCAAGATATCAGATGAGTATGATGGGAGAACTTAGTTATTTTCTGGGCCTTCAAGTCAAGCAGACTGAAGAAGGAACTTTTATTTGTCAATCTAAGTATACCAGAAACTTGCTGAAGAAATTTGGAATGCAAGACTGTTCAAGTGCATCCACTCCCATGGCCACTGCAACAAAACTGGATAAGGATACTGGTAATTCAGTAGATATTACTGATTACAGAGGTATGATTGGCTCACTTCTCTATCTAACTGCTAGTAGACCAGATATCATGTTTGCTACCTGTCTTTGTGCAAGATTTCAAGCAGATCCAAGAGAACCTCACTTAACAGTTGTAAAAAGAATCTTTAAGTATCTTAAAGGAACAGCTGATCTAGGATTATGGTATCCTAGAGAATCAGATTTTAAATTAATAGGTTACTCAGATGCAGATTTTGCAGGTTGCAAAATTGACAGGAAAAGCACAAGTGGAAGCTGCCAATTTCTTGGAGGCAGGTTGATTTCTTGGTATAGCAAGAAACAAAAGTCAATTTCCACATCAACTGCAGAAGCAGAGTATATTGCTGCAGGAAGCTGCTGTGCACAGATTCTCTGGATGAAGAATCAGTTACTGGATTATGGGTTAACATATTTCAAAATCCCTATTTACTGTGATAATCAAAGTGCTATTGCTATGACAGGTAATCCAGTTCAACACTCTATGACAAAGCACATCAGCATCAGGTACCATTTCATCAGGGAACATGTGGATGAAGGTACAGTGGAATTGCATTTTGTTCCCACAGATCAACAAGTAGCAGATATCTTCACAAAACCACTGTGTGAAGCTACCTTTTCAAAATTGGTAAATGAACTTGGAATGATTTCAGGTTCTTTCTCTAAATCTGCTTAAACTTGTTCTATGTTATCAGACTTTATGATCAGTATTTACAGAATTAATCTCTTTGTATATTCTGTGCATTAATTGATAAATGTCTTTAAGTACTGACTGTTGTCTGATATATGTTTCTAAACTCTGATAAGTGATATGTCTGTTTCAGTAACTATTTAATCCTATGAGGATAACTGTGCTAGATACTGACCTACTAGTCTTCAATAAACAAATGATCCCATGAAAGAAGTAATTATTTCTGTGGAAATCTTATGACACAAGCAAATTCTGATAACTGAGCTTAGTTAAGTTTACTTTGTATATCTTATTACTAAGTCACAAATTAGAATAATGCTACTCATCTGTTTAAGTTCTGATTCTAGTAAAACTGCTGAATGTACTAAGTGCTGATAAACCTCACTTATCAAAAGAAAAAGAAAAAGAATCAAAGAATAATATCAGGTACTCCTTTGAGATCTAGAGTAAAAATGTGAATGGGACGACCCAAGTGCATTGCTGGTATTAAGTAAATATGCATTAGAAAAGCAAAATATTTTTCTTGGTGACTTTTCACACTCTATGATTACTGGAGAAATACTCTGATAATAGCATAAATTCTAATAAACAGTCGTGACTCACTTACACTGAGAAGCCTCTGTAAAATAGAATTTCAAAAGATGCATAAAATTAGCACAAAAACAGTAGAGGTGGACTCATGCATGAACTCATTTATCAGTAGGTTTCAGGATAATGACAGCTCTTTAGCAAAATTTTAATTATGACTTATTTCTAAGATGTACTGAAGTAGATCAGACTTTACTCTTTGTCTGTTATTTAGCTTAATGCACACACACATCACTCCATATGAATGATGAAATTTCTGTGGTGGTCTATGTTATTTTAGATAAACAGTCATTGTGTCATTTCTGCACAAATTCTGAGGACAAGTTCTGACGTTCATAACTAAGAACTTGTATGAGTATTTACTAAGATAGATATTCCTTGTTCGAGTTAAGACATTATGTTCTGATGACTGTTAAGTTCTGGTATAGGTCTAAGTTCTGATTTTTCAGTCTAACCCTTTACTTGACTTATCTGTGAATAAAATTTGGTAACAGTCTCAGATTAATTTCGAAATGTTGAAGTGGAAGATTAATAGTCTATGGTTAAAACATAATGGCACTCGTCCTTGAACAGATCACTCTTGTTACATGTGCACATTCCTTTTCCAATGACTGTTATTCTTTTTCAAGGTCTAGGGAGACGAGGTAGAATTAATTCTACCTGTCAGCATTCAATTTCTTTGCGTCTCTTGGCATTCTCTTGCCTATATATACAACCACTTCACATCAGTCTTTCCATCACATTCTTCTCACACACTTATCCTCCTTCTTCTGTCAAAAATAAAATGGTTCGATTCAACATGTTTTTGAACACACAAACCTTCACAATGGAACTCAGTTGTGCCGAGTGGCGGCAGGAGTGGCATATAACAGCCATTCCTGAGGAGATCTGGGACTCTGTCCCACAGGAGGTGCTGGCTCACCTTCTATTCTTCGAGATGGATTATCATCGCCATCTGGAGCGCCTGGAGGAGGAAAGGCGGGAAGCTATCCGTCAGCAAGAGCGAATCATTCGACTCGCTATCTTGTTTGTCGAAGATAGGAAGAGGAAGATGACTTAATCTCATCTTCTTCCTGTTCTTCTTCATCCTCAGCTTTGTCAGGCTTCTTAGCTAGGACTAAAGCTGTTGATGTTAGGATTCGAAGCTTAGGGAAAATCTTGTATTGATGTAATTTCTATTTCATATATGTATTGACTTGATATATTAATGAAAACTGTCTTTACTTCAAGATTTTGTCTCTGAGTTATTTTATCTTGTGTTGATAAATCCTGATTGATATTCTGATGACCATTTAAATTTTGTTTTTATTTAAGTTCTGATTCTCCGTCAGCACTTATTCATAGAAATTATCTCGGTCATTTTTAACATGATTCATTTTCAGAATATTAATGTTGCAGTGAAAAACAATCCAATCAGTGATAACGGGTTAAAATTTGAATTGTTTCCCTTGATAAAAGGAACAGTTTTTTTTTTCCTTGAAACTCGGCAAATGGGTAAGTCATGATTACTGTTTTCTCGAGCCCAGTAACTATCCGTTATTACTGCATGTCTGACAGGTGTCCAACGGTAACATTTTTTTGTATAAGTACAGCAGAGAGAAGATTTCTTTAATCTTTTTAATTTCTTCATCTTCTATCTCTCTTCTTACTTTTACTCTCTTTCACTTTACTATTTCCGTTGTTTTCATACAGATATTATCTCAAACACCTAACAGGCATACTTGAATTTCAATATTTTTTTCATGGCACCAAAGGATTTAATCATTGATGGAGCAAAGTTCGTTCCAAACAACTATGCTGCAATTCTTGATCATGCTGAAGCTCCATCTGAATTGCATTTTGTGCAAGATCTTCTTGCACATAGTGAGGTTGGGTACGCCTTAACTCAGCCTGAATTCTTTTCAAGTCAACAAGTTCTGAGGTTCTGGAGGACTGGCGTTTTTGATGATGGTGGTAACCGTGGAACTCCCAGTATTATTTTCCAAGTGGGTGATTCATCTTTTGTAGTCACTCCTGGTACAGTACGCAGGGCTTTACATCTTCCAGAGGATTGTACTTTCTCAGTTCCAGAGGACTCAGCCCTTCGGGAGTTAATGGCTGAATTGGGATATGAAAAGAGTCTGACGAAACTTGGACAATTGAAACGGGCTAATATCAGAAGAGAATGGAGTTTCTTCTTCGATTGCATCACCAAGGCCTTTGGCAACAAGTGTTCAAATTTTGATGCCATCCCAATTCTAAGTCAGCACATCGGAATGCTCAACCTTCTTCTTCAGCACCTACTGTGAAGACTACATCCTCTAAGCCAAAGAGAACAAAGACTGTTCCTCAAACATCTCAGAAGAAGCGGAGGATTACTTTGAGAGATGAATCAGATTCTGAGGATCAGATTCCATCTTCAGAACCTATGATATATGAAGCTGAGAAGGCAACTTCTCAGAAGGATTCTGCAATTGGGGGTTCTAGGCTTCTCAAGAGGCTTAGACGTATGACGGTTCCTGCAACTCCCAAGGAATCCACATCAACAAGGAAGTACAAGAAACAGAGGGCACAGAGGCCAGTTTCAGATGATGAGGAGGAAGCAGCTAAGGAAGGGGATCAGGAATCTCTGATCTCGCAAGACAAGGAATTTGCTCCAGTCACTTCTTCTCCGTCAACTCAATCTCAGGAACCTGTATCTGACAAGGCTAATTCACCTTCTATATCTCTTGTTGATCCAGGCACAAGTGCTGAAATTGATATTCAGAACTTGGTTGTGCCTGAAATACTTTTGTTAGAAGCTCCAACAACAAATAATCCCTCCACAACACCTGTTACTGATGCTGTTCAAACTCCTGAGTTATCACTATCACCTTCTCTGCATCAAGATGATGATCAGTTTTTAGGTGAGCATCAGGATATGGCTGTTGATCAGAACTTAGTATCCGATCAGCAATTAGAGGATGTTGAAGCCTCCATTGCTACTCACACAGTTGTCTTATCAGAAGATACTGATTCTTTAAGTTCTGATGCTGCAAATGTTGGAGATACTGGTGAAGCTGCTACAACTGTAGATGCTGATGCAGCAGGTCCTTCAGGACATACTCCTCCATTGACTCTTCCTAAGTCTGAACTGCTAAAGGAGTTTGTTATCAGGGATGCACCAGTACCTTGGAGTGAAACTCCTGCAGGTCAGGAGTGGACTAAGGAATGGAACTCAGTTTCATGTGTTCCAAATGCTTTACATCTTGCTGAGCACTTGACTAAAGCTGATGAAATGTTAAATTCTGATGATTGTAAAACCCAGCTTAGAGTCACTGCATTGAGTACTAAACATCTACAAGGTCTTCATTCCAATACTCATGCAGAGCTACACAAGATTCAGGAGAACTTTATTAAACAGGAACAAGTTTGGAAACTTGATAAGAAAAAGTTCTTCCAACCTACCATTGACAGGGTTGCTTATATTGAGAAAACTCAAGAGAAACAACAAGCTCAGATTGATCAAATTCTGACAAATCAAGCTTCTCAGCAATCGCAACTTACTGAAATCCAGACCTCAGTGGAACTACTTATCTCTCTTTTATTACCTGCTGATGCCAAAAAGGGGGAGAAGGTAATTAAGTCCAAATGCAAAACCAACAAGTCACTGCAAGGAAAGGATGATGGAAAAGATGACCAAGGAAACTCTGGAATGGGTAGTGGTCATAGTCAAGGTAGAAGGTTTACATCAAGACAAGCTAGTCACAGAACAAGTTCTGATACTGGGAAAAGAATAAGTTCTGCTGCTGGTAAAAGAATAAGTTCTGATGAACTTCTAGATCTTGATGAGGAAATGTCAAGACAGTTATTTCTTCAAGAAAATCCAGGGATGGACTTGGAAAGTTTAAAGGAAGAAGAAGCCAGACTTAAATCAGAGAAAGTCACATCTAAATCTGAAGCTTCTGGTAAAAAGTTACTTCCAAAACCTAAAGGCATTGTGATCAAAGAAATGATACATACTGAAGAAACTTTGGCTAGATCACAACCACAGATAGATCCAAGATCCAAGGGTAAAGAAAAGGTTGGTGAACCTATCAAGCCTTATGTACCTCCTGAGAAAGAAGAAATTACTGATGGAAAAGATAATATTGCTCTGACTTCAAGAAAAGTTCTTAAAACAACCTCTGACATGGCTCAAGTTGTTCAGAGTCAAGAAATTGTAAGTTCTGATATTCAGAAGAAGCAAGTAACCTCTGACAGTGCTCAAGTTAACTTGATATCAGAAAATAAATCTAAAACACTCCTACCAGGATTCACTAAAGCAAAACAGACTCAATCTTTGAAGACTACTTCAAGTGGTTTTGAAGCAAGAGTAGTTACTGGAAAGGAAGCTAGAGATAAAACTGGATTGGGAAGTGCTGATGAAAGAAGAGTACACAACACTACTGATGATCCAACTTCCTTGTGTGAACCAGGTATTGGAGCAACTCCTGAAAGATTGAATCAACTAGAATCTGTACAGATGGTTTACCATACCTACTTGAAAGAATACATCATGTTGTATTTCATGACAGATGGTAGGGTTTATCATATAAGACAAAATGCCATTCCGTTGAAGTATTTTGAAGAATTGGAGCATGTATTGTTCTTACTTCAAGTGGATGACAGAATAACAGAGACTGCTGCAAACTACTTAAAGGAACAGATTCAGAGACAGAAAAGACTTTATTCTGTTAAGTCTGACAGCAGATATGTTCCAAAGTACAGAAATCACAATGGTGATATTGTTGATATGAAGCCTAATACTGCACAGATCAGAACATATCTTGGTATTAAGGGGCTTGAATTCAATCTAGAGTCTAATAAAGCTTATGTCATAAGACTAGATCGGGAGTTGAGAAAAGCAAAGATTAATGATCTCAGAGCTGCAATATTTCAAACTGGTGAAGATACTGCAGAGCTTAAAGATGTCAAACGGAGAATGATTGATGAACTCAGATATGCTGAGAAATGTTTGTTGAAGAATTATCTCAGAACAACTCCTGACATCAGAGAGATCAGAAAATGATGAAGCCAAGTCGAAGATCTACAACTGCTTAAATTCTGATATTTATACAGATTGAAGTTGTTATCAGAAGTTGAAGTGGTAAAAACTTTAAGGACTGTAAGTTGTAGTTATCTTGTCTATTTCTCATGCATTTGTACTTAATGTTTTTGACATCATCAAATATCTGTTAAACTTGTATATTTTGTTAATTTACAAGTTGGGGGAGATTGTTAGATATATTTGATAATGTCATGGCTAATATGTTTTATGTTTAGATTTCAGATCTTATTTGAACAGAACAAATCAGTACTTAACTGATCAGTACTTATACTGGAAGTCAGAACTTAAGGGATATCAGTACTTATGTTATCAGGAGATAGATATCAGAACTTAAGTGCTGAAGGACGATCAGATAAGGACAGTAGCTGATTAAAGTTAAGAAGATCAAGATAAACATGAGAAGAGATATGCATGAAGAAGGAATTCCGTGAAGAATGGAATACTTGGAATAGAAGATATCTGATTGATATATTTTAGGAAGCAGAATTATATTCCATATCAATTAGCGAATATCTTGTAACTGTGTAGTATATAAACACAGAAATAGAGTTTACACTATATGTGTTATCATTATCGAGAATATTATTTAGTATAACTCTAGCAGCTCTCGTGATATTTTGTTCATCACTGAGAGATAACAGTTCCAGATTGTAACAGAGTTTATTGTTTAAATAAAGTTTGTTTTCTGTTACATAAGTTATTGAAGTTTGATTTGATTGTGATAAACACTGTATTCACCCCCTCTACAGTGAAAGTGTGACCTAACACATCATGCTAGCTTCCATGAACATTGAGCTACAGAAGCAGCATGAGCATATGGATGCTCATACTATCCTTATGCATCCACAAGAGTTGTATGATGTGGCAGGGAGGACAGCTCGATATGAGATATCGAAGGAGCTGTTCGGTTGTAGGATGTCTGAGGGATCATCTGTGAATGACCATGTACTTAAGATGATCAATTTGATTGAACGTCTTGGACAACTTGGTTTTGCCATGGATGGGGAGCTGAGCCAAGACTTGGTCTTGCAATCACTTCCGGGTTCGTTCTCGCAGTTTGTTGTGAACTTTCACATGAATAAGCTGGATGTCAGCCTGCCTGAACTCCACAACATGTTGAAGACTGTGGAATCGAATTTTCCTCCTAAGAAGAGTTATGTTCTTCTAATTGGTGAAGGTTCCAATCCTAAGAAAAGGAAGAATAACCCTTCCAAGAAGAAGAAAGTAGTTGAGAAAAAGCCGGTTCCACCAAAAGCTGAAGACCCCAAGAGCAAAGCTGTTTGCTTTCACTGTAACAAGGTGGGGCACTAGAAGAGAAAGTGCAAGGTTTACCTTGCAGAATTGAAGAAGAAGAAGGGTAGTGAGACTACCACTTCTGTTTCAGGTATGTTCATGATTGAATTGAATATGTCATTAAATCAAATTTCTACTTGGGTATTAGATACCGCCTGTGGTTCTCATATTTGTAATTCGTTGCAGGGACTAAGGAGAAGTACGACTCTTGAAGAAGAGGAGGTGATTCTACGGATGAGAAATGGAGCAAGAGTTGCTGCTGAAGATGTAGGATCATTTCATTTACATATGCCTACGGGCAAGACTATTGTTTTAAATAATTGTTATTTTTTCCCTCGATTGTGAGGAATATAATTTCTATTCCCATGTTAGACTTGGCTGGATTTTCGTTTGTTATTCAGAATAATAAATGTTCAATTCTTAGAGATAACGTTCTTTATGGAAGTGGTATTTTAAACAATGGTCTGTATGTATGTGACATAGAGCATAATTTACTACAAATTGAACATACTAATAAAAGAAAAAGGGATGATGAAAATCTCACTTTCTTGTGGCACTGTAGACTTGGTCATATTAGTGAAAATAGACTGCGAACATTGCATAAGGAAGGGTTACTTGACCCCTTTAATTTTGAATCATATCCTACATGTGAGTCTTGTCTATTGGGTAAAATGACCAAATCTCCATTTAGTGGACATGGAGAGAGGGCTGCAGATTTGCTAGGATTGGTACACACATATGTATGTGGACCAATGTCTACGCAAGCCATGGGTGGATTTTCATACTTCATTACTTTCATAGATGATCGATCTAGATTCAGATATGTGTATTTGATGAAACACAAGTCTGAAGCCTTTGAAAAGTTCAAAGACTATAAGTATGAAGTGGAGAAACAAACCAAACATAGTATTATAACTCTTCGATCAGATCGAGGTGGTGAATACTTGAATGGAGAGTTTCTAGCTTATCTCAAAGAAAATGGTATAGTCTCCCAGTGGACTCCTCCATATACTCCACAGTTGAATGGGGTATTTGAAAGGAGAAATCGAACTTTGTTAGACATGGTTCGGTCCATGATGAGCTATGTGAATCTTCCCGTATTCCTGTGGGGTTATGCATTGGAAACCTCAGCATATTTACCGAATAAGGTGCCTTCCAAATCTGTTCCTCAAACTCCATATGAGATATGGAAAGAAAGGAAACCGAGTCTTAAACACGTTAAGATTTGGGGATGTCCAACTTATGTCAAGAAAGTTGACCCAGATAAGCTGGAATCTCGATCCATAAAATGTAATTTTTTGGGATATCCTAAAGAGACTTTAGGGTATTACTTTTACACCGATCATAGGGTGTTTGTCTCCAGACATGCTACCTTCTTGGAAAAGCAGTTTATCCTTGAAGGAAACAGTGGGAGCAAGATTGAACTTGATGAAGTTCAAGAAGCACAAACTACTACGGTTCAAGTGGAAACACCTATTCAGACTGAACAACCTTCTGTGGAACAGCCCATTCGTAGGACAGGGAGAGTGTCTCGCCAATCTGAGAGGTATTATGGCCTTGTCATTGAGAATGACAATGAGTTGTCAATCATTGATGATGACGACCCTATGACCTATAATGAGGCTATGAGTAGTGTTGACTCAGAGAAATGGTAAAGTGCCATGAAATCCGAAATGGAATCTATGTATACCAACTAAGTATGGACTTTGGTTGAAGCACCTGAGGGTGTGAAGCCTATTGAGTGCAAATGGGTATACAAAAGAAATATTGGAGCAGATGGCCAGGTTGAGACCTATAAGGCCAGGCTCGTGACAAAAGGATTCAAATAAAGGCAAGGGATAGACTTTGATGAAACTTTTTCACCTCTAGCCCTGTTAAAATTAATTCGGATTTTGCCTGCGATTGCTGCTTACTACGACTATGAGATCTGGCAAATGGACGTGAAAACGCCCTTCCTCAATGGGAAACTTGAAGAGGAAGTGTATATGACACAGCCAGAGGGTTTTCTTTCCAAGAGAAATGAACACCTAGTGTGTAAGCTGCTGCGAACCATATATGGTTTAAAGCAAGCTTCTCATAGATGGAACATCCATTTTGATGAGACAATCAAAGAGTTTGGTTTTATCAAAAAAACATAGATGAACCATGTGTCTACAAGAAGGTTAGTGGGAGCGCGGTAACATTTCTTGTATTGTATGCGGATGACATACTTCTTATAGGAAATATTTTGCGACGCTTTCATCTGATTAGGGAGATTGTTGAAAGAGGAGATGTCAACGTCAAGAGAGTTGACACACATAACAACATAGCAGACCCTTTAACAAAACCACTTTCTCAAAGTCACTTTGATCATCATAAAGACAAGATGTGTATTAGATACCAGAGTGATTGGCTTTAGTAAAAGTGGGAGATTGAAAGAGATGTGTCCTAAGTCCAATCATGTATGATGATTTAGGAATAACTTTTATGTAATCTGTTTTGATTTCATTGATATTAATAAAAGACTTGTTTTGGTTTTATTGTGGGCTTTATCTATTTAAGTGTTTAAATAAGATATACCATAGTTTAGAGTAAAGCCTTTTATGGATTATGATGAGATCATAATAATGAGACCTAAAAGATGATAACTCTGAACTTAAATATTTCCTGGTCGTAGGATTACTAACTGGTAATTAGTAATCCACAAAAATCGATACATACTATGCTTGCATCATTATGAAGGATGTCTGTTCTCATAGACATTTGTGTGGTGACACTATAGCTAGTATGTAGGTGCTTATTATAGAATAAGTTCACTGAACATGACTCACACATCTGAACAACTGATGGAGTTCACTAACGTGTCAGCAGATGTTCACATAGTGATAGTTGTACAAGTATCCTTAGACTTGAGGTCATCATAGTCATCTTGTGTACACTGAACTATACTTTGGTTTAGTTCTTAGTCTCCAGGGACAATAATAAGGGCTCTACTGGGTGTAGGAATTTGTACACGAAGATATTGTATGATCAATAAAGGATCTACCCCTTCCAGTGAAGGAAGAGAATGTTCAATGCTGATCCACTTATGCTAGTTCAGGAATCTCTGGCCAGAGTGAATGAAATTAGAAAGGAGTTTCTAATTCACATTAATTAGAACTAAGCATGGTGAATGGGAAAGCACATGATTAAATAAGATAGGCTTGACACGAGTTTCATGCCTTGTATTTAATCGTGACATTGCAGGGTAGAAGGAATTAATTGTACGGTAACTATTCACTGAATAGGTTCTTGGTATTCTAAGCAGTGAATTCGTATTATCCGGATAGTCGCGATATGCTGAGAAGTATCCCTCACGATGTAGAATAAATATGATTAATTTATTAATTAATCATATTTAATGAATTAGAGAATTTATATAAATAATGATAAAATAGTTTTATTATTATTTATTTCTACTACCGGCTTAATATTGAACCTACAGGGTCACACCATAGAAGAGAATGATTTAATGGTGGAGAAATTAATTAATAATGGTCGGTAATTATTTATTTGTGAAATAAATAATTAATTAAAAAAATTAATAATTGATTAAATGAGATTTAATTAATTATAAATTAATTAAGAAAAATTCTTAATATTATTAATTAAGAATTTAATTTTGGAAATTAAATCAAGTGAGAGAATTATTTTTCTAAAGTGTTTAGAAAAGGGATTAATGATTAAAAGGTGTTTTAATTATTTTTTAATTGGTTAATAAGAATAATCAATTAGAAGGTTAATAATAATAATATTTTATGGGAAAAATTTTCAGCTGAAATTTTTTCCTATAAATATACTATTATAAACCCTATTTGCCTCAACCCAAAAAAAAAGAATAAGAAAAACCCTAATTCTCTCAACCTCTTCCTCCCTCCATTACTTTGATCTCTTGGTGGATACCGGTGGAGTGCTTCACAATTGAGGAGCAGCTGCTAGGGATCTCCGTTCATCGTTCTTGGATCGCTATTAAAAGTTAGTAATCGATCCCTCGATTTATTCACAATTTGTATGCGTATTATATGGATTTTATATCAAGAAAATGTTTTACCATGCTTCTGTGATGTATAAAATCCTACATAATACAATTGTGAGAATACGTGTAAACACGAGTGGAGAGAAGAGTGAAACACATGTGAGGTACACTAAACAGAATCACACACTCACAGTGAGGAAGAAAGAGAAACTACTTGTTCTTTCTTTTCCAACCAAGTGAAACATGAGAACTTCTTCAGACAACGACATACATTCCTTCTCTAAGGGGGAGATAAAAGCTTAAGTAATAGTTTGGAGGATTCCTCAACTAAGGGGGAGAAATAGCAGGAGGAAAGAAAAAGGTAAAGCATATGTACACTACACCACACCATTGTTGTTTGTAAGTACAGATCCTATTATACGGGAGAGGTGGTAAACATAAGGTGATCTCCTTTAAGCAGTTGATTCTCAGAGGGGGAGAAGCAAGAGAGATATGAGCTTCTCAACAGGAAATGTGGTTGTACAAAAGAAGATGAAACTACTTGAAGATATGTTCAGTCTAGAGGAACATCTATTTGTAATCTGGAAAATGTTAAATGTTATCCAGAACTTTTATGCTATTTACTTTGCATTTCTATTTACATCTTTTTCTTATTTGTTAGTTGAGTTATCCTCTAGGTATTTGTTGTTATTGTCTAACAAACAAATAAGGGGAGATTGAAAGGCATATGTCATAGCCTATTTGTTTATTCGAGGATGTAACTCAACTCAAATAAGAATGTAACAAGTAAATAGTGGATCTACCGTCAAAGAGATCTCACAAAGTAACATCTGTCAAAGGATTCAAAAACAATGTTCATCTACAAACTTGAGGAATTACTTCACTGGTAGAAGTTCAAGAAATTGATCAAGCCTCAGTGATATAAATCAAGATTGTGGATTTAATCAAGTGACAGAGATCTTGTCAGGGTATCAGATAATTACAGAGATTTAATCTGAAGAAAATCAAGTTATCAAAGTCAAGACATGAAGAAACGTCATGAAAGTTAGTCACTCATGAACCACACAGTACATCGAGTGTCAACATTGAAGTGGTGGAATTGAATCATAATTGACAGTGATTTTCAGAAGATTTTCAGAAGAATGGTTGATGTTCAAGAGTAGTATTAATTCTCTATTAATTAATTAAGTCATATAATTTAATTAAGAAAATAAATTGTATCTGCAAAGATTAATTTATTGATTAATTGATTAACTAATTCTGAATTAATATTATGAATTTTCAGAATTGATTTTGAATTTATATTCAATATTAATTCAGCATGACAATCAATTGAACTGGTATGACAATCAGATTTTCATACCGAAAGTCATACTAATTCAAATTGATTGTCATACCGAAAGTTCTACCAGCTATGGGATTGTCTTGCTAGTTCAATCAATTGTCATGCCGATTGTCTTGCTAGTTCAGGAGATAGTCATACTGATTGTCATGGTAGTACAACAGATTGTCTCACCGAAAGTTCTACCAGCTATGGGATTGTCATGCCAGTTCAAGTGGATTCTGTTGATTGAATTATAAAAGACAGAAGCAGCAGATTTATTCAATAATCTTTAACCAACCAAGAACACAGAAGCAGCCGCCCAAAAATATTTCATCTGCAACTGCAAATTTCAAGACCATTAATTTCTAGTTATTCCAGTTAAATCCAAACCACTAGAAATCATTATATTGTTCTTGTGTAACTATCTAGCGGATCAAAATCCCTAGAACTTAATCTCAAATTGCTTTTAGCATTTGATCTTTTTATTACAAAAATAGAAAAAGTTCATGTCAAATTTATTCTAGATTTGTGATAATTAATTTGAGATTAATCCCTTGTAAACGATACCATTGTTGTAACACCTTTTAAGTTTAATAATAGTTTTATTTAACTTGAATTTTGTTTCACTTTTTTATTCCGCATTATATTCGATTAAACGATATAGTTTGTATTCAACCCCCCCTTCTACAAACATATTGGGACCTAACAATAATTCTGTTTATAATCAACAGGCTCAAAATTTTTCTTGGAATCTGACTTTCTGCATTCATTTGCAAAATGACCAGCTAAACCACATTTGAAACATTTGAATTTTGATTTATCCACCATATTTCTATTTGGCTTAGCAGCTCCAAAGTTCTTTTTGAACTTGAGCTTGGAAAACCTCCTGGTTAAGAATGCTAAGTGTTCATCAATATCATCCATGTCATCTTGACTCAATGGATCTTCATTATCAACTACCAACCCTTTTCCCTTGCTTTCACAGACCTTTGATGTAGATTCAACAACTTCCATCTTCATCTCCTTCTCTTTCTCTAACTCAGAAACCAGTGCAATGGACCCTCCTTTCTTCCTCCGTTTCTCCATTCTTTCATCTTACTCTATTTCAAGCTCATAAGTCTTTAGAATGCCATACAGTCTCTCTAGTGTAAACTCCTTGTATTCTTGTGAATTTCTCAAGGAGACTGTCATTGGTTTCCATTCTTTTGGAAGGGATCTCAGGAATTTGAGGTTAGAATCTTTGGTTTGGTAGACTCTTCCATGCAGTTTCAGAGCATTTAGTAGCTTTTGAAATCTACTAAAGATATCAGTGAGAGTTTCACCTTCTTCACAGTGGAAATGCTCATATTGCTGAATTAGTAACCGCATCTTGTTTTCTCTAACTTGTTCAGTGCCATCACAGATTATTTGAATGGTATCTAAAACTTCCTTGCTATTAATGATGTTATCAAACATGTCACCATCAACTCCATTGAACAGAATATTCATGGCCTTCTTGTCTTTCCTGACTTGTTTAATATCAGGATCTAACCATTCATGCGTTGGCTTGGGAACTGATGGCTCATTTCCAGTTGCAGCTCTCATTGGTACATGAGGACCTCTCTCTATGCAATCCACATAGGCCTCATCTTGAGAAAGTAAATGAAGATGCATCTTTACCTTCCAGTGATGGTAATTATTTTTGTCCAGGAAAGGAATCTTGACTCCAACATCCTTCTTGTTCATCTTGTTGTTTGTTGTGATCTTTAAACTCTTTGTGCTTCAAAAGCTTGCTCTGATACCAATTGTTAGTCCCTAACAATGCAGCAAGAATTACAGAAGGGGGGTTGAATGTAATTCTAGTAAACTTGTTCTTGAACTATAAAATGTTCTAACTCAAAATATATATATAAGTGTTTTGATTTGCAAGGTGCGGAATCACAAGTTAAATAAATCAAAAACACAAAGTAATAAAAACACAAGTCTTTAAAACTTTCTGGTGGATTTGAAAGTATCCACCATATATATATATATATATATATATATATATATATATATATATATATATATCGAATTAAGAACTCTGTGAAGAACAAATTGTCTCACAGCTGTTTTACAAGTGAACAAACAAAACTGCAGAGAAATTCTTAACAGTTACAGCTTTTTCTATTTCTCTTCAAAAAGTGTTTGCTTAGTTATTTGTTCTACTAGCTACACTTGGTTTATATACCACCAAGTTTACATGGTAATAAGACATGATAATAAAATAAAAATATCTAGTCAAACTCCATGCTGCTTCACTACTCTATTCCAACATCTTTGAAAATCTTCCTAAATTGCATGGAAACGGTAATACTTCTTTGTTCTTCATTTCCTGTTAAACAGACTGCCACATTACTTTTGCAAACACCCAACGCATGTGACTGTGTTGTCAATGTCAACAGATGTTTGAATTGATCATCCGTCGGGTACATGCTTGTTATCCGTCGGGTTGCTTTGTTATCATCCGTCGGGTAACTTTGTTAATCATTCGTCGGGTAGCCATTTATCACTTGACTCTATATCATTTGTGCAGAATTACAAGACATCTTATATTTATATTTAATCAACCTATTCTGCACATCTACTAGCAGTCTCCATGACTCATAAGCTACTACAGAAACTATACAAAGTTGTTTGCAGAAATGTGCTGCATGACTTATTGTTACATAAGCTACTCACCCAATGGATATCAATTAGTCATCCGTCGGGACTATATTGAATCATCCGTCGGGACTATAATTGATCATCCGTCGGGTGCTACAAAATTCACTAAGTTAAATCTACTAAGGTGTTTTGTTTAGTTTATCATCAAGTACACAACATATTCCTAACAGAATAGAATTGGCATTTCTCCCACGAACGTGACGTTTTGTATCTGGTTCGACAAAATCAATAAATCAGTTAAAAATAAATAGGGAAATATTTACATGCTGCATCAACATGAGAATTAATACCTTGTTCACCCGACACATCAGATGGATTCAAGGTTTTCTCAATTTTACGTCCACGAACACGCTTGAATCCTGAAATTGAACATAATCAAAAGAATGTCATGTACCGTTTCTATTATGAAAACATCAAACAATCTAACCAAACAGTTCTGAAGCCACCAAGGGAAAATATCAAACAATCTAACCAAACAGTTCTGGAGCCACCAAGGTTTAGAAGCAATACCTTGAGATTGCATTGTAAACTCCAAGCAAAGTTTTTAATTTCAGAAGTAGTGTAACTCCATTGTAATCTGTCGATTGAGGGGAGAGAGAGGGGCATGATGATTTGGAAAAAGAGAGAAAAAATGATGTAACAAATTGGAGCAAATCATGCATGATTCGATTTGTTCAAAATTGTTTTCCATAGATAGCTTTATTTTTAAAATTCAAATAATAACCATATTAATTAAGATGGGTCAATTAAATTTAACTGGATAGTCCATATATATAGCAAATTATATAGTAACTAGTTTATAGCCCGTGCTACGCACACGGGAATCTCAAAAATTATTTAATAAAATAAATAAATAAATTTATAATTCAAATTGAATAATATGATTATGAAAGATTAAATTATCTAGATAATAAGTGTATTGCATTTACATATTATGATAAATTTATTTAAGAACTACTTTCGTTACATATGTTATTTTTATATTATATATTTTATGAGATTATTTCTATAAATAGATCTATTAAAATTTAAACTTTACTTCAAATTTGTATTAAAAACTTACCATAAGTAGCACAATTCATATTTAAAATTATATTGCAAAGTTTCTATAATTAAAATGAGTTATAATAAGTACATAGATCTTTTATAAACTTAATATGGATACAAAACCAAAATGGATAGTCCACTGGGTCAAATTAAAGTTAAAAATTATATCCGAGCCAAAATATGGATATCAAACCTTAGGAAAGGGTTATTCAGCAATTTATAATATACTAGTTTATAGCGCGTGCTTTGCACACGGGTATTTAAAAAATTATTCAATAAAATAAATAAATAAATTTATAATTAAAATTGAATAATATAATTCAGAAAGATTAAGTTATCTATATAATAAGTGTATTGCATATGCATATTATGATAAATTTATTTAAGAACTACTTTCGTTACATAAGTTATTTTTATGTTATATATTTTATGAGATTATTTCTATAAATAGATCTGTCAAAATTTAAAGTTTACTTCAAATTTGTATTAAAAACTTACCATAAGTAACACAATTCATATTTAAAATTGTATTGTAAAGTTTCTATAATTAAAATAGGTCAAAATAAATATATGGATCTTTTATAAATCTAATATGAATACCAAACCTAAAAATGGATAGTCCGCTGGGTCAAATTAAAATTAAAAATTATATCTGAACCAAAATATGGATACCAAACCTTAGGAACGGGTTATCCTGCAATTTATAAATACTAGTTTATAGCCTGTGCTTTGCACACGGGTATTTCAAAAATTATTTAATAAAATAAATAAATAAATTTATAATTAAAATTGAATAATATAATTCTGAAAGATTAAGTTATTTATATAATAAGTGTATTGTATCTACATATTATGATAAATTTATTTAAGAACTACTTTCGTTACATAAGTTACTTTATTTTATATATTTTATGAGATTATTTCTATAAATAGATTTGTCAAAATTTAAAATTTACTTCAAATTTGTATTAAAAACTTACCATAAGTAACACAATTCATATTTATAATTGTATTGCAAAGTTTCTATAATTAAAATGGGTCATAATAAATATATGAATCTTTTATAAACCTAATATGAATACCAAACTGGATCAAATTAAAGTTAAAAATTATATCCGAGCTAAAATATGGATACCAAACCTTAGGAAGCAATTTATAATATACTAGTTTATAGCCCGTACTTTGCACACGGGTATTTCAAAAATTATTTAATAAAATAAATAAATAAATTTATAATTAAAATTGAATAATATAATTCTGAAAGATTAATTTATTTATATAATAAGTGTATTACATCTACATATTATGATAAATTTATTTAAGAACTAATTTTGTTACATAAGTTATTTTTATGTTATATATTTTATGAGATTATTTCTATAAATAGATCTTTAAAATTAAAAGTTTACTTCAAATTTGTATTTAAAACTTACCGTAAGTAACACAATTCATATTTATAATTGTATCGCAAAATTTCTATAATTAAAACGGGTCATAATAAATATATGGATCTTTTATAAACCTAATATGGATACCAAACCTAAAAATGGATAGTCCATTGGGTCAAATTAAAGTTAAAAATTATATCATAGCCATATTGGATACTAAATATTAGAAAAGTTTTATCCCGCAATTTATAATATATAGATGGATAGACGGGTATTACAGATAAGTGCAGTCTGTTAAAAAAATGGTATCATAAGAATGAAAAAATAATAACTATAACAAAGTTCTACTTTGAACCTATTTTTTTTGTCAAATATATTTACTTTGAACCTTTGTTTATAACTGAAATAAATATTTTTTGATTATTTTTGTAAATTCAACAACATTTCGATCATCCGTGACTGCAATTTGTTTCATTATCTGCTTGTGCATTATGCATTTATAAATAATGTACAAAGTCTGCAGAATTGAATCATTTAAATTAAATCTCTTAAATATGGTAAATTTTACATGACGCCAAACTTTCCATTGTGTACGTGACTCGTTATTTTTGGGTAGTTAAAGTCTTAAAGATCATGTCATGACTCATCCTTACTTCTCTGCATAGAAAGCTACTGCACTTTGTCCTAATCTTATTTATAACTTTAGAAATTCAGATTAGCAATAGAAAACCTCTAAAAATCGTAGCCTTAAGAACTTTAATCATAGCTTTAAACTTATATTACGATCACTAATACTGCATAAACACATATTTGTGAGTGACAAGATCAGACAACTGAGCACAACATTCGAAAGAGGATAATCTGCTTCACAATCTTATCCTTCAGTTGCCTCAGTTTCTTCTCGGAACTTCTTGTATATGTCCCCCTTATAGAACTCTCTAGTTCTTAGCACCAAAATGAAGGAAGCAAAAGCCCCAAAACATGCAGCAGCAGCTAGAATTATGAATGATTGCCTGTAACAATGAGTACCAATGCAAGTCAGTTCCCCGCTTGATGATCGGTGCATGTTTTTTCGTGAAAGATCTTTTAGTGCCTCGTGATCATACAAAACTCCGGTGATCCTTACGTTTAGTAAGTACGAACCAACAGGACTTGCCAACTGCCCCACATTGAACAATGTAGCGTAGTGCTTTAGCCCAAATATTTCAGATATTATGGCATTGAGCAAGGGAAACTGTGCTCCAAATGAAAATCCAATGATTACAGATGCTACGTACACTGATCCTGGGACAGGAAAGGCTATAAGGAGGTGACCAACACATGACAAGAAGAGGAATAGTGTTGTCATAAGAGGCCTGGGAAATTTGTATTTAACTAGAAGTTTCTCGGAGATCAGACCAGCAAATATTCTTCCAAAGTAGTTCCATATGCTTACTAGAGACACGAATGAGTTCACGTTTTTCATTGGATATCCCAGTGACTCTCCGATTTGACCCAAGTTATCTATGGCAGTCAAGTTTGAGCCGATTCCACAAGCTGTTGAGATAAGCAAAATTAGCATGTCTACACTAAATAGTGCTTGAAGGATTGTGTAATCTTCCCCTCTTGGTGGTTTATTGCATATCTCAGAAAAACACGAAATTCTTGGTACTTCTTCTGATCTTGTAGTGTATTGTGCTGGTATCTCAATCTTCACATCATTACTGGGAATTTTCTTTTGATTCCAGAGAGATAGCTCTTCTCGAAAAACGATAAACAGAGGGAAAAAGAGCAGACCACAAACTATAGTGGCACTTGCATCATAAGCAACTGCTGGAAAAGTTACTAGTTTCTGAGTTATGGTCATGGCCATCAGAAACAATGCTAACACAAGTGATACATAAAAAAACTGATACAGAACTCTGACCTCATTTGGCTGTCTACCAGCGCTTATAGTTCGAATCGTATAAACAAAAGCCATTGAAACTGCAGCCGGGAGCCATGCAATAAGAAAGATAAGAGACTGAGGGTCATTGCCATAGAAAGCCAAGTAAATCTGAGTCATGATAGCTCCACTTAGTCCTGCAAACCCCTTCAAGAGGCCTAGCAGTACGCCACGATTCTCAGGGAAGTTCTTCACACAGGTGACAAGAACTCCAGTATTTGCAAAGTTAAGGGAATTGGCTGCAATGCACATATAAGTACACATCTGCCACACTTTTGGCTTGGCTATCTTGCCGGTAACAGCAAGCCATATCACAAAGTAACCAACAAAATTCAGAGACGAACCAATTATCAGAAGGAACCAAGTTGGCGTTACCTCAGCGATTAGGCCAGAGAAAATCCCAACATTTGAGCCGAGATCCTTGAAGAATCCAATAAGATTGAGCGTGCTCTGATCATATCCCAAAGAAGCTTTAATCTCCTTGGAGTAAATCCCAAATATGTAAGTACCTCCTACACCAGCCATGATTGTAAAAGATGCAAAAAGCGAGAGCCATCGACCACGAAAAACGTGCAATGCAAACTCAAGGATGCTACCTTTAGCAGCTGAACTTAAGTTTTCTGTCATTGTTAGCTCTAGAGTCATGTTTCTAGTGTGTCACAAGAAGATAAGTTACAGTCTAACCAGCATGACCTCCTCTTATATATAGAAAATTGAAAAGCTCATTAAGCACCACATGATATATCTGTGTGTGGCTGAAATCTAGCACCTTTTTGAAGTGTTTAGGGGTAAAGTTTAGAATCCTTTTCATTAAAATGATGGGCAACGACAAAGGGCCTGTCTTAAAATTTTTGAAACCCCTGTCATGAGGTACTGCCTTGTTTTGAGATTAATAATTCAATTCTTCTTTCAATTTTCCTATTAAAGACGGTTTGAGGGTTCAGAACTCATGAATCGGAATTATATTTTTAAAAATAAAAAGGGGCGACATTGAAATGAGCCCCTTATAAATTAGTGCCTATGCGGTCACACATCCTCCACTCCCTAGTCACACATCCTGCATTCTCCTTGGGGAGGGGGCATTATTTAAAGTACTATCACTCCACTTGCTTGATTGCACATCTATTTTCGGTTAGGCTAATAATCCTAGAATATCAGTAATAGGTGTTATTGAATTGATTATAAGGGACGTTTGATTTATGGTTAATGAGCCCGGTTAACCGTTGGTGCCTGCTATTTGATTTCCTATATAGCTTGGGGGAGTGGGGCTACACGCAAACTCCTATCGCATCGCAAAGTAAGTAGCCTTTTTGTTTCCATAGTCTTCTAGACATGTAAAAGAGTTAAGGATATGCGTGTGCAGTTTTAGGTAAGGATGAAACTCCCTTTCCAAATTAATTCGAAATTGACTTCCAACAGATCTGCGGTCACCAGGTGGTCCTAGGCACCATCTCATCACAATAATGATTCCTTTGTTCCATTCACACCCATTTTTACCCAACCATTGAACTATGATTGCTCAGTTTTCTGAACTATGGCACCGGTACCTAAGTTATAACAAGCATTTTACTCGAGGATTTATTGATAGCATAGTGACGATGTTGATTAGAATTTTGAATTTATCTCTCCCTCCTGCTAAAGGGCATAATTTTAAAAATGTGATATATCAAATGCCATTATAAAAAACTCTAATCTCCATTCACAGAAGACATAGATAAACTTCTAAACACATGAATCATTAGCATTTGTAAAATTAAACCTCAGACCCCTCATTGTGATACTGTCTCATCCAGTTTCTTGGCTGTGAAGAATTATTCTCATCACTCATTGGTATCATTATATGTTTGATCACTTAACTTGGTGTAATGCCAGTTCTTCAGTAGAGTGCGACCCCATCCATCAATTCGCAATCATCAAATTTTACTCTAGAAACAGAAGGATTTATTCTGATTATATTTGCTACCTACAATTAATAATTCATCTGTATCTTCTGAACTTAACATCAACAATGGCAAGTGGAATCAAATCACACAAAGCGTGGCGCTACTTTCAGGTCCTGCAATGTGGTAAACTAGACCTACCTTTGTTTTATAGATTCCACTAATAGTTGACTCACCGAGTCACTGTACAAGTAGTATCTGTTAACCATGTGATTTTATGTAGCCAACGACCCATTAGAAGGATAGAGTATGCAACAGTTTTGCGAAATCCGAGACTCATTATATTTCCTACTTGAAAGTTGGGACACTGGCAATCTAGCAAGGAATCTGACTTGATTACCGACATGTTTAAGTTAATGAAATTTGAAATTAACTTGGACGAATTAACATGTTTACTAAACCAAAACAATCTGAATCTCGGACTCATGTTTACTAACACGTATTCTATCCAAATTCAAAACTGTCACTTAAGCCAAGGCTTCATATCCAAAGCAAGAATTTTTACAAGCTAAGTGTAATTCTTCCTCGCAGATACCTAACCATCTAATCATTAGGCAGAAAAACAATCACATCATCTCGTGTCTTCGTGTCAACTTGGCGTATTTTTACTCAATCTATGAAGGTCTGAAACCTGATTCTGGAAATAAGTTGCATAATTACAATTTTGTATGAACTGAACTATCAGAGCAGTAGCCTGGTGCTTAACCTGTTAAAATTCAAAATATATTAGTTTTGAAGAGACTAGGAGGAGAATCATTACCGATTAATTAAGACATTTAATTATGAACTAACAGTTGTTAGATTCATCGGATGCTCTTCTGAAACATAACTGTTCACCCATTTTAGTAAACTGTACTTAGTAGAATAATGTTACTTTAACAGTTTCAATGGCGCAATGTGATTTTCATAATGCAACTTGATTATTACTCATTTTGCATCTTGTTAGCAACTTGCTATCTTTTTGTTTTTAATTAGCTATAGGTACACGTGAAGAAACTATTTATTAACAAATTATATCCTAGAAAGACTAACAAATGTCTAAAGAAAGCCTAGATCCACCACCGTCTATGATAAATATAGACCATGGTGAGGATACTGGGAGACAAGTTGAATTAAAGTGAAGTTGGTATGTAGACTAGACCATTGTTTAGTGTAGAATGGTAATTAAACCTAAACACTTGTGAAATGTGGCAAAAATTAGTGGAAGCTGTGCGCCTAATGATGAACCAGTAATCAGTATTGGTGCAACATACTCTGATCCAGTAATTGGAATGACAATGAAAGGGTGACCGATACATGACAGACGTAAAACCTGATAACATATTTCTTCGCCATCTCTTAAATTCGCAGTAACTGAATGATTAACTCATAAACAAGGTCTAAATGGTCTTATCTTCTGTCGTAGCAGATCCTAAGTCCGATTCTCACTCATCCTGAGATTTATTAGACTTACTTTAAGAACGGACACTGGCTTATTAGCTTATAAGTATATTGAAAAGAATCTCCATTCAAAATTTAAAGATTTTAGGAAATCTGGTAACTTAACAGCATTAAAATTCAACTTGATATAATTTTTTGATTCCTTGCTTTGCATGCTCTTTTAAATGCTTATGTATCATACAGAGGCCCTATAAGCTTTACATTCACATATAGGTAGGCTAGCCAATTTCCCGCAACTGTATAGTGTAGAATAATATTTAGCCCAAACAACACTGAGAAATGTGGCAAAAATTAGTGGAAGCTGTGCGCCTTGTGACGAACAACAGCAACATAGACTGATCCAGGAATTGGAAAGGCAATGATAAGGGTGACCGAAGGGCAATGAAAGGTGATCCATACATGACAGACGTAGAACTAATGTCATCACAAGTGGCTTAGGAAATTCGTATGTAACATCAGACATTTCTGGACCATGCTCATGATGTATGACCTTTACTAAAAGTAGGAACGGAAACATACCTTTAATAATCCTTTGAAGATATTTGTTTATAAAGCTTAGCTAAGACCTTGGTAAGCAAATTTTCAACAGCAATTAAGCTTTTGATCCTGTAAAATAAATCAACATATCAGTGTGACGTGCTTGCAGGATTGTGCAATCTTCACATGAAATCTTTGTGCTTTTTCAAGATGCTGCAGAAGTATTGATATGTAAACTTGCCAACAAAATTTGAGCCTCATTGTCCTGTTAAGGGCAATGAACCGAACCAAACTAAACCGATTTATTCTCGGTGGAATCAGTGTTGAGTTCATTGAGTCCCATCTTTTAGCCAAAGGAGCTTACCCCCAAGCTTCACAGTGGAAGAAAGTTTTGATGGTGTATTAATTAGGAAACGATAGAAATTCAAGAGCTTTTGGCCTCCACTCAATTCTAAATTCTAATAGATAAATCAGTCTGGAAAGTCACAATGACAGACACAGGCCTAAAAATTACAATCAATCCTCATCATATACAATGTTTTAGTCAAAAACCAACTACAGTTGTATTAAACATTGTAACTATTTACATTATTTTCCCGAGATAAAATAGCACACCAAAAGTCAGGCACGCTTAGCACTACAAGACTTGGATCGTTCATCTAAAACAAATAGTAGTATGTTTCCTTGTATTAAATGTCCATATCGCCATGGATTCTTCTAGATGACCTTTAACTAGAGCTAACTTCAAAAGCCATTCGTCTACCAGTAATCTTTCAAGGAAGTTTTATCCTGCAACAAAATAGCAAACTCATTACTACAGATCTTTGTCAAGCAACTACATTTTTCTTGTTAGAGTATATATACATTTTATCAATCACAAACTGCATTAGTGTTTTCATCTGGAAATGTGTGATTTTAGAACGAACTGTAAGAATAATTAACATGCTTGAGCAAACGGCATTTTAGAAGGTGAAGTGAAACCTTTCTCGGGGTTAACTTCAACTAAACAATTGAGCTCCCTGTTTCTGAATGACTCTGGTGGAGGTTTCTGGAATTTATATCAGCTCAACATTTACGAAAGGATGTTAATCATCCAGGTGTACAGTGTAAATATATCGGACATTCTTCAACACATCGGACAGCTTAGCTTCTCCCACGTCCGCATCCTCATCAAAACTGTTACGGCTAGATCCTTTCGGAAACTTGAACAGGCTTCGACTGCCTTCGAGGTGGCTTCGGCCGTACCTGAAAGTGAAGAGAATGCGAGGGTTTGTACCCCCGATTCACCTCCGGTGTGAGAATCAGAATCTGGCTGTAAAAGTAGGGTAATAATACAAGAAAAGCGGAGTGTTTACGAGAATGTGTCTGTCTTTTTTGTCTTACTTCACAAGGGTTTTTATACCCAATTCTGCTTTGAATGTCAGCCGTTACCAATCATTAAGGAGGGAGTGAAATGGGGGCGTTATGTCCCTTGTTTTGTCCAACGGTCTGCAAGTCGTGGGCCGCGGCCTGGACTTTCGTGGGCCTTCGTTTCTCGGGCCTGGAGGTCCTTCGGCCCAGTATCTTAACTGCTTATTGGGCCTTCGTTCAATGGGCCTGGTTGGGCCAATAACCAACATGTCCCTGTCCTTCGGCTGGGCCTTCGGGCTGGCCGACGGACACCGGTTTCGGCCCATATTGGGGCAAAGAAACCCTAGGGCGATCGCTTCAGTTCCGCCTCGATCTTCGGTCGTACACGTGGCAAACTTGTGGGGACTTGCAGTGCATTAATGTGACAGCTGTTGGCACGTCGTTCCATGGCTCAATCCCAGCCGTTGAATATCAACCGTTTTGATCTGGGACGTCTATTTCAAAAACCCTCAAACGTCGCTTTTCTGAATTCATTTTAGGCGCCTATATAAGCCCATTTGTGCATTTTCTTTTCTTTTCATCACTTTTAGTTTCTCCATACACAGTGACAAATTGCGGTGAATCTTCCAATCACGGGCAACAGCAACTCCGTCTTCCCAGATCATCCCATTTCAATCCAAGAACATCTCCAGATAAGTAAGTCCTTTTTCTTGTTTTCCAGTTTTGAATTTGCATGCCGGTTTCCTGTGTTTTAGGATGTTTGCATGTGGACTTAGAGGTTTTGTTCTGGGTTCATGGGGTTTTTCTGGGTTTTGTGCGTGTGCCATTGTGTTTTTTGGGGTTTTTGGGAATTTCTGGGTAGGTAATAGAAGTTTCACCGGGTTTTACCAATTTGAGGGGGCCCCATGGGTTTAAAAATGGCATGCAGGGTGTTTTCTGACCAAGAACGTTCTTCGGGATTTCTTGGTTTTAGAACGTCTTTCGGGAGCCGACCCAGGGCGTAAACATGTGGTCCGGAGTCTGAGATGTTTGCGAAAGGTTCTGTAGGCAAGAACATCCTTCGGGATGGCTTGCCCCAGGAGCAGCCTTCGAAAACCGCCTCCGGGGTTCTGGTTTGTTCGGTCCTGGGACGTGTACTCGGTTTTTTATTTTTTCTTTTCTGTCTGCTAATCTGAGTACATGGACTAATGTCTCTCTGTTCCTGATACAGGGACATGGACCGAGCAAACCGCCCCCCAGATTCTTGGGACCCCTTGTCGAACAGCTTGGAGGGAACGTCTTCCATTCGCCCCGAGCGGACTGGACGGGCCCTTTTTGGTTCGGCTGCCGACTATCTTGCAGCCAATAATCGATCAGAACTGACGAAGGGACGCGTAGTTCAGATGAACGAGGATTATTCCGTCCCTCGAGGGTTTTGTTGGCTGTATGCACCAAGGGAGGGCGAAAGGATCTACGATACTCCCGGGGTGCCAGATGGATATGGAGGCTGCGCCGTAGGGGTTTCGGAAGCGGCCTTCAAGTGTGGCTTGCGGGTGCCTCCGTTGAAGTTGATCAAGCACCTTTTCTTCCAGATGGGCATCACCCTCGGACAGATGGACCCAAATGGGTTCATCCATATTAACTATTTCCAGAATAGATGTCTTCACGCCGGGATCGCACCCAACACTCGTCTATTCTGGTATCATTACGACTTTCGGAAGAATCCGAAGAGTCCCGGTTTCTACACCATCGCCCGTCGAGCAGGGCGACCTGATTGGACGGCGACCAATTCGAACAATAAATTCACTCACACTCATTGGTATTATGTGAGTGGTCCAAAGTTGGCGGCCATGTCGGTTTGGCGAGATGTGAATCCCTCTCTGCTTCTTATGTCGAGTCTGACCTTGGAGGAGAAGGAGAATTACACGGCGTTATTAGACGTCAACGTGAAGAAGCTGGGTCCCGGAGAGTTTCGGGACAAGGACTGGCTCTTCAGCTTGTGGGGTGGGGTAACAAAACTTCTTCCTTTATTTTTTCTTTCACTAGTTTTATCCCATCACCTGTGTATTTATTTTTCCTTGTTATGCATTCGATTATATACACTCGGACTAACTTGTTTCCCCTTTGTATTTCAGTGTCTTCGAGAGAGGCTTTGATCGAGAGGAAAAAGGCTAGGGCGGCCAAAAAGAGGGCGGCTGAGGAGGCGGCGAAGAAGGTCACCGATCAGGGGGCTATGCCAGATCCTTCGGAGGGCACAGACGAGAGGGCTCAGGCCGAGAGGGCTCCGTCGCCTCGCCAATCTCATGCGGCTTCTGAGGCCGAGGAGGGGGACGACCTGGAGTACATGGGAGAGGGAAACCCTTCCAAGAGGACCCGGAGCAAGGAGGGGATTGCGCGATCTTATCTCCTAGGGTGGGGCGTGCTCACGTCCGACCACATTGTGTATCTAGCCCGGCAATCCACAAAGGAGGTGGCTTAGGACCTATGCCATGGCCTCCAGCTTCCGGTCGATCTTCCGACCTTTGCTTCGGCCTCTGCTACCGAGGCCTGCACGGAGCTTCTGTCCTTCCTGTCCCTGGTACATTTTTTAATCTCTCCTTTTTATTTTTCGTCCATCTTTTTCCCTTCGGCTCCTTTTAGTAATATTTCTTGTCTTGTCTTTTTGTAGGCTGCTCCTTGGGTCGCAGCTGTGGAGGATAAAGTTAAGGACATGGAGACTCGAATGGCTGAGGTGAAGGAGTTGGAGAGGAGGGCCACGGCGGCCGAGGAGGAACTCGTAAGGGTGAAAGCCTAGAACGAGGTCGAGGCCACCGCGTTGAAGGAGGATAGATCTCGGTTGGAGACTGAACCGGAGAAGGCGAACCGGAGGATCTCCCACCGGAACGTCCAGCTGAAGAGGTCCTGAAAGGAGCTTCGGAAAAAGCAGAAGCAGCTGGACCGGACGGAGGAGCGCTGCTTTTAGTTCGGCGCTGACTATGTCCTGGAGAGGGCCCATGGCTTGAACTGGGATTATAAGCAGTTGCTGAACGACAGCCTGGAGGATCCTATCGGCCGGCCAGCAGTCGAAGTCCCTCCTGTCTCCTCCGGCGAAGACGAATAGCTTTTGGATGAAGACCCTCAAGCCTAAGCCTTCAGCACTGAGGTGCTTGACATGACGCAAAATGATCTTGTTGCGAAGTTTGCCGTTGGTGTTTCCATGGTCGTACCCAACTCTTGCAGCGGCATTCTTCGTTCATCTTCTTGTATTATTATTTTTTGTAATCGGTACTCATTTTGTAATTGGTACTCCTGCCTTCGAGCTTTTGTAATTTAACTAGCCTTCGGGTTTTTATATTTTAATGCATCTTTCGTCTTTCGTCAACATTGTCTTACTGCATTTAATAGTTGTATCTTTGGCTTCATTCGCCTTAACAATTAAAACGAATCGCCACTTCGGCATTATTGATGCCTTAACGATTTTAATGAAATGAATTGTATTTTTGGCTTCATTCGCCTTAACAATTTTAATAATTGTGAATAAAATGAATCGTATCTTCGGCTTATTCATTCGCCTTAACGATCTTATCGAATTGTATCATCGGCTTTATCTGCCCTAACAATTTTAATAAAGTGAATTGTATCTTCGGCTTTATCTGCCTTAACAATTTAATTTTAATAAAATGAATCGTATCTTCGTCTTATTTATTCGCCTTAACGATTTTATCGAATTGCTGCCTTATTATCCCCTACGGCCCCAAGGGTTAAATGCCGAAGTTGACTTCGGGCTGTTAATCCTTTTTACTGGATGTAGGCGAAGGAACAAGGATGCTGATCTTTCAGTGATTGCCCCTAGATCAGCATGTCATGGTTCGTTCGTCCCAGAGGAGGTCTTCTTCGGGATTGCCCCTAGACCTGGTTTTTAGTTTAATTTTGAATACCTGTTTGAGGCCGAAGGACCATGTTCTTCTTTTGATTGCCCCGGGACAAGGGTTCCCTAGGCCTTTTTAATATCAAATGATTAAGGGAAGACGAATGATAGGGCGTTATTCCAGGATGGCCCCTTAAGGCCCTTAATTCGTGTTTATCCATTGCCCATTTTGTTACATGTTTAATTATCAAATTGGATAAGGGTGGCGGCCGAATGGTTTATCTTTTTCAGGATCGCCCTCAGATAATACTCGGCCGGCCGCGGCATGTGCAAATAAAGAAATGTGACATAATATGCTTCTTTATTTAGCCGAATTGTTTACATTTTTCGAATAGAATTCAAATACAAACTTTTAAAGAAATTTCTTACTGATAAAATTTTCGAAGGCGACTCGCATGCCAAGTGTTTTTGATTGCCTCGCCGGACAACATTTCAAGCTTGTACGTTCCCGGGCGAATGACCTCGATCATCTTATAAGGCCCATCCCAGTTGGGCTGAAGCTTTCCTTGTTTGGCCGGCATAGATGCGGCCAACTCCCTTAGGACTAGGTCTCCGACTCCGAAAGACCTTTTCTTCACGTTGGAGTCGTAATGTTGTGCCGTTTGTAGTAAATACCTCATGTTTCTTTGATGTGCAGCTTCTCTTTCTTCCTCCAGTAAGTCTACATTCGCCTTCAACCCGAAGCTATTAGTTTCCACATTGTAGGTTTCAGTTCGGTACGATTCCAAGCCCACTTCGACAGGAACTAGGGCCTCGGTTCCATAGGCCATTCTAAAAGGAGTTTCTCCCGTTGATGTGCTAGGGGTGGTTCGGTAGACCCATAAGATCCAAGGGAGTTCTTCCGCCCATCTTCCTTTGGCCTCGCCCAGCCTCTTTTTTATTCCTCGGAATATCACTTTGTTTGCCGCCTCGATTGCCCCATTTCCTTGCGGGTGGGCGACTGAGCTAAATTTCTGTTCAATTCCGAAATGGTGCGGAAACTTGCAGAATTTGTTTCCAATAAACTGAGTTCCATTATCTGAGATGCATGTTTTTGGAATTCCAAATCGGAGGATGACCTGTTCCAGGAAGAACTTTTTCGCGGTTTCTTCGGTGATGGATGACAGAGGACGGGCTTCGACCCATTTGGTCATGTAGTCGATGGCGATTATGAAGTACTTCGCTTACTTCGTGCTAGTGGGCAGTATGCCAACTATGTCCACGGCCCATACGGCGAATGGAATAGGGCTTAGTACAGAGGTCATTTCTTCTGGGGGCTGTTTCGGGACGGTGGCGAACAGCTGGCACTGTACACACCTTTTTGCATAGTCGCTGACGTCGGCCCTCAGAGTGGGCCAGAAGAATCCCTGTCGGAGAATTTTAAAGGCGAGCGACCGACCATCCAGGTGCTCGACGCAAATTCCTTCGTGCACTGCCTCCAGAGCTTGTTGCTGTTCTTCGTTGTTCGAACAGCGTAGAAGGGGTTGACTGACTGATCGGCGATACATCCGCCCATTGATTACTGTATAGTTCGATGCTTTGTATTTAATTTTCAGCGCCTCCTTTCGGTCGGGTGGTAGAATGCTTTTCTCCAGAAAGTTCCTGAGGGGGGTCATCCAGTCGCTCCCCTGGTGGATTTCAAGACATTCTTTCTTTTCGATCGAAGGCATCTTGGCTTTGGTGAGGTAAATAGAACCAGTTAAGTTCTGTGTCTCGGCCGAAGCTAGCCTGGAAAGGGCATCTGCCCTAGAATTGTTCTCTCTGCCAATTTGACTTAGTTCAAAGGTTTCAAATGATAAAGAAGCATCACGTACCTTGGCAACATAGGCTTTCGTTCGGGGATCCCTTTGCTCATATTCCTATGTGAAGTGTTTCACGACCAACATGAAGTCGCTGAAGGCCCTTAGGTGTTTTGCCTCAAGGCTTCGGACCAACTTCATCCCTGCGAGGAGGGCCTCATATTTGTCCTCATTATTTGTCAAAGGGAAGTCGAACCTTATGGCTTGGCATATCTCAAATCCTTCGGGGCTGGAGAGGATCAAGCCAGCCCCGCACTTTTTTCCGGCTACCGACCCATCTACAAAAAGCTTCCACTTTCTTGGGATCCGGATTAATTGTTCATCAGGTAAAAGATCCTTCGGGCCCGAGAATGTGCATTCAACCGTGAAGTCGGCCAAAGCCTGGGCCTTAATTGCCGTTCGGGGAACGTATACGAGATCAAATTCCCCGAGTTCGATGGACCATGCTACGACTCTCCCAGAGGCTTCGGGCCTAGTCAAAATCTTCTTCAAAGGTTGGCTGGTGACAACTTCGACAGTCCGGCCTTGGAAATAATGCCGCAATTTTCGAGAGGCCATAACCAACCCATATGCGAATTTTTCGGCATTGGGGTACCTTGTCTCTGCGTCCTTGAGGACATGGGACACGTAGAACACAGGATGTTGATTACCTTCATAGTTTTTCACAAGGACGGCCCCCAGAGTTCTGTCGGACACAGCTAGATAAAGCTGAAGAGTTTCCTTCGGATCGGGCCTCATCAAGAGTGGTGCCTTTGTCAAATATTCTTTTACTTCTTCGAACGCCCTTTGGCATTCGGGCCCCCACTCAAAATTCTTTGACCCTTTGAGCACGGCGAAGAAGGGAAGTGCTTTCTCGGCTGACCGAGAAATGAAACGCCGAAGAGCGGCGAGCCGGCCTGTCAATTTTTGTATATCTCTGATGCATTTGGGAGGTTCCATATTGATAACTGCTTCGATCTTCTCTGGGTTCGCCTCTATTCCCCGGGCGCTGACCATGTACCCGAGAAACTTTCCACTAGAGACTCCGAAGGTACATTTGTTCGGATTGATCCTCATGTTGTTCTTTCGGAGCGTTTCGAAGCATTCCTTTAAGTCTTCGGCATGATCTCGGAATAGTGATTTTACTATCATATCATCCATGTATGCTTCCATGTTCCTCCCGATCTGCTCTTTAAAGACCTTGTTCACCATTCGCTGGAATGTGGCTCCAGCGTTCTTCAGTCCGAAGGGCATTTTAATATAAGCATAAGTCCCCTTCGGAGTTATGAATGCTGTCTTGGGCACATCCCTATCATTCATAGCAATTTGATGATAACCAGAAAAAACGTCCAAAAAACTAAGTACCTCATATCCTGCCGTTGCGTCTATCAGTTGATCGATGTTAGGCGAGGGGTAGTGATCATTCGAACATGCCTTATTGAGATCCGTGTAATCCACGCACATTCTCCATTTCCCATTCGACTTCTTCACAACCACCACATTGGCTAGCCAGTCGGGATACTCGATTTCTTCAATAAATTTGGCTTCTAACAATTTTTTAACTTCGGCTTCTATTACCTTCTGTCGTTTGACTGCAAATGTCCTCTTCTTCTGCTTTACCGGCTTGGCCTCGGGCTGCACATTCAAGCAGTGCGTTACCGTTTGGGGATCCAATCCGGGCATATCTTCCGGCCCCCAGGTGAACACATCATGGTATTGTCGGATGACAGCTATTACCTTTGCCTTCAGATCCGCCCCCATGTTTTTTCCAATTTGAATCATCTTTCCCGAATGGCCCGCGTACAATTCCACTTCTTCGGTCTCTGCTGTGGGTTCGACAATTGGGATCGAGAGATCGGCCCCAAATTTTTCCAGCTCGATATTCAACGTTTCACGGCTTCCGCTGGGTTCAGATTCTGCCCGCTTCCTCTTCCCGGTTCCATCTGGTCCTTCATATTCCTGATCCTTCTCAAGGTCTTCGAGCATTATGATTCAGGCGGTTTTCTGATCGCCCCTCATTTCTCCTATCCCTTTTTCAGTGGGGAACTTGAGTTTGAGGTGGGGTATAGACTCCACTGCTTCAAAGGTTGATAAGAAGGGCTTGCCAAATATTGTATTGTACGAGCTTTCAATCCGAACCACATAGAACTTCACCAGCTTTTCGACGGTATACGGCAACTTGCCCAGGAGGACCGGAAGAGTAATCGTTCCTTCGAACTGAATAGGATATCCTCCGATGGCATAAAGGGGAGCCTCGTTACAGGGCTCTAGTTGCTCTCCCGCCAAGTTCATCTTGCAGTAGGTTTTATGGAACAGTATATTGGTCGAGCTGCCTGTATCCACCATCACTTTCCATATCTTGTTCTGCCCGATGATGGGATTGATAATTAGAGGGTCCTCGTGCGGGCGAATGACGTCCTCGTAATCTTCAGTGTTGAAGGTCATGGGCATGTGGGGCTTTGCCTGTCCGAATTGATACAGATTGTACACCTGTCGGGCATACTTCTTCTTTGCTGTCTTGCTATCCTTATCCAGAATGCTTCCCCCAGATATAGTTTTTACTTCGCCCCTTACCTGTCCCTTCGCTCTGGCTCGTCGGCCTCTACTTCCTCCTCTTGGTTCTTCTTCGGCCCCAACCTATCTCTCAGATCTTGGACGAACTGATTAAGCTCTCCGTCTTTGATCATGCGCTCGATGAGCTTTTTGAGGTGATAGCATTCATCGGTGTTATGCCCCTTGTCCCTGTGATAGTCGCAGTACTTATCGGGGTTTTTCTTGTGGTTCGGGACCTTTATCTTGGCGGGGCGAACAAACCCTGGCTTGCCCTTTATCTCATGGAGAATCTTGGAGATCGGCGCATTCAAAGGAGTGAACACGGCCGAATCTCTATCTCGACGCCGTTCGGCCCCACGATCTGTTTCTTTCCTTCCTTCTTTCTTGCTATCCCTCCGGTCAGATCCTGATCTTGGGCCCTCATATTTATCGGCTCGCTTTGATCGGTCGTCCCTTCTTGAATCTTTATATCCTCCAATACTTTCCATCTTTCGGCGAATGTTCTCGCCTCTTACATATATATCATTCAGGGATTTTGGGGGAAAATCGTAAAGAGATGAGCGAAGCTTTTTACCTTTATAGGGGTCTAGCCCCGCCGTTAGGAAGCCCGTTGCTTTGATTTTGTCCAGGTTAGTGACCATCCCCGCTTCTTCCTTGAACCGAGCGAGATAATCTCCCAGCTCTTCATTCGCCCTCTGTCGACAGTGGACCAAGGCTTCGGTATCCTTCGCCTTTTGACATAGGTGCGAGTAGTACTTTAAAAACTTCCTCTTTAACTGCTCGTAAGACCCGATGGACCGAGGTTTCAGGGATTTGTACCACATCGAAGCAGACCCTTTGAGATAAGTATTGAACATTTTACACAGCATGATATCATTGTGGCCCATCCCAACCATCAGGAGTTCATACTTTTCACAGTGGTCCTCGGGGTCTCCCTTCCCATTGAACTCGCTCATCTTGGGGAATTGTCTCTCTTCCCACAGACGACGCAAAATGTTACGCCCAGATGCTTTCGGTAACTTGAACAGGCTTCGGCTGCCTTCGAGGTGGCTTCGGCCGTACCTGAAAGTGAAGAGAATGCGAGGGTTTGTACCCCCGATTCACCTCCGGTGTGAGAATCAGAATCTGGCTGTAAAAGTACGGTAATAATACAAGAAAAGCGGAGTGTTTACGAGAATGTGTCTTTCTTTTTTGTCTTACTTCACAAGGGTTTTTATACCCAATTCTGCTTTGAATTTCAGCCGTTACCAATCATTAAGGAGGGAGTGAAATGGGGGCGTTATGTCCCTTGTTCTGTCCAACGGTCTGCAAGTCATGGGCCTCGGCCTGGACTTTCGTGGGCCTTCGTTTCTCGGGCATGGAGGTCCTTCGGCCCAGTATCTTAACTGCTTATTGGGCCTTCGTTCAATGGGCCTGGTTGGGCCAATAACCAACAAAAACTATAGCTTCTTTTTGGCTTCTCTTTTTCTTGATTTTTCAGTAAGTGACCCCTTTTACTTGTAGTGATCAAATAGTAGATCATGCAAACCTATGATCTTCTTCCTGAAAAAGCAAACATAAACCGAACATAAACTACACGGTTTAGCAATTATTTAGAAACCATTGCATCCTAAGAGCATCTCCAAAATCCATCTACAACGGTACATTCCCCTTGTCTATAAATATAGTCAATCTTTTGATGTTGGCTATAATTGTTGAACCACCACAAACCTCTAACAAATCTGTAAAAAAAATTATTCATTTATTATCATATTGAAGTAATATATTCTATTTATAATAACATAAAATTTTAATAACATAATATTTTTTAAATATAGCTAACCAATATAGCTAATACCATCGAAGTACAATGTCTTACCGATTCAACAAATTTTACATATTATTTTACAAGTCCGGTTTGTCCAACCAATTATAACCAATACCGTTGGAGATGAAACTAGAAAACTCTCTTATTGTACAATTGGGAGGAAGATACATAAGAGTACTAAACACTATTTAGTGGTAATAGTCAAACTACTACTTGACTGTTAAAATAACAAACCAAATTAAATTATTTTGGTCTGAAAATTTGGTTATATCATTAAAATATATTTATTTTGACATCCATACGGTTGGATCAATTCGAAATAATTTTAAACAAGTCGAGATACTAATACATGACTAAACACTAGTTACTAGTACTAGTCAAACTAATGTGTGATTGTTAAAATAGCAAACCAAATAAAATTATTTTGATCTGTAAGTTTGGTTATATCAATAAAATGTATATATTATGACATCCATACGGTTGGATCAATATAAAGTATTTTTAAAATAATCAAAACAACGAATCAGGACTAACCACTAGTTAACGGTAATAGTCAAACTAATACTTGACTGTTAAAATAACAAACCAAATAAAATTATTTTGATCTGAAAATTTGGTTATATCATTAAAATATATTTATTTTGACATCCATACGGTTGGATAAATTAGAAATAATTTTAAATAAATCGAGACACCAATACAAGACTAAACATTAGTTACCAAGACAAGTCAAACTAATGTTTGACTATTAAAATATCAAAACAAGTAAAATTATTTTGATCTAAAATTTTGGTTATATCAATAAAATATATATTTTATGACATTTGGCGCTAGAAGGTGTTGGATTTTTAACGCAGCGGGGACATGGCAAAACACTTTTACACATATAAAATCCAAATAAAAGCATACAGATCATGAATAAAAATTCGAGGGATCGAATCTAACCTTTAAAAATAATTCGGAGACAACGATCAGAGATCCTTAGCAGTTGCTCCTCAAGTGTGAAGCACTCCACCGGTATCCACCAAGAAAACGATGTTAAGGAGGAGGAAGGAGGTGGAGAGAATTGGGTTTTCCAAACTTTTTGGGTTTTCGGGTTCGATGTGGGTTAGAATAAAATTAGGGTCTATAATAGTGTATTTATAGGCAAAATTTTCAGCTGATATTTTCCCATAAATAATATTATTATTATCCCATTTATTATTCTCATTAATAATTAAAACACCTTTTAATCATTAATCCTTTTTCTAAACACTTTAGAAATAATTCTCTCTCTTGATTTAATTTCCAAAAATTAAATCCTTTAATTAATAATATTAAGAACTTTTCTTAATTAATTTATAATCAATTAAATCTCATTTAATCAATTATTAAATTTGCCAATTAATTATTTATATCATAAATAAATAATTATTAGCCATTATTAATTAATTCCTCCACCATTAAATCATTCTCTTTTTATGGTGTGACCCTGTAGGTTCAATGTTAAGCCGGTAGTAGAAATAAATAATAATAAAACTATATTATCATTATTTATATAAATTCTCTAATTTATTAAATATGATTAATTAATTAATCACATTTATTCTACATCGTGAGGGATACTTCTCAGCATATCGCGACTATCCGGATAATATGAATTCACTGCTTAGAATACCAAGAACCTATTCAGTGAATAGTTACCGTACAATAAACTCCTTCTACCCTACAATGTCCCGATTAAATACAAGGCATGGATCTCGTGTCAAGCCTATCTAATTCAATCACTTTGCTTACCATTTACTATGCGTAGTTCTATGCAAATTAGAAACTCCTTTCTAATTACATTTACTCTGGCCAGAGATTCCTGAACTAGCATAAATGGATCAGCCTTGAACATTCGCTTCCTTCACTGGAAGGGGTAGATCCTTTATTGATCATACACTATCTTCGTGTACAAATTCCTATACCCAGAAGAGCCCTAATAATTATCCCTGGAGACTAAGAACTAAACCAAAGCATAGTTCAGTGTACACAAGATGACTATGATGACCTCAAGTCTAAGGATACTTGTACAACTATCACTATGTGAACAACTGCTGACACGTGAGTGAACTCCATCAGTTGTTCAGCTGGGCGAGTCATGTTTAGTGAACTTATTCTATAATAAGCACCTACATACTAGCTATAGTGTCACCACACAAATGTCTATGAGAACAGACATCCTTTATAATAAAGCAAGCATAGTATGTACCGATCTTTGCGGATTATTAATTACCAGTTAGTAATCCTATGACCAGGAACTATTTAAGTTTAGAGTTATCATCTTTTTAGGTCTCACTATTATGATCTCATCATAGTCCATAAAAAGCTTTACTCTAAACTATGGTATATCTTATTTAAACACTTAAATAGATAGAGCCCGTAATAAAAACAAAACAAGTCTTTTATTAATATCAATGAAATCAAAACAGATTACATAAAAGTTATTCCTAAATCCTCATACATGATTGGACTTAGGACATATTCCTTTCAGAAGGAGCTCTGAAATTTGATACTCCAACATGATAATTGAGGAAGAAGATCCAGAGAAATGCGGAAACACGGCATAAATTCAAACTGTCCAAAAATCAGAGCAAATCAATCCAACAGGAAAAGAAAAAGAACCGTCGACCCTCAGGCCAAGAAGGCTGTTTTCAGTGGAGGATAATCCCCCACCTGAAGGCTCTCAGTTGCAGAAACCACATGTTAAGCGTAAAAGGAGGATCACTAAAGATACCCGTTCCCGTGTTTTAACGGAGAAAGGAAAGCAAGTCCTCTCCAGTGATGCTAGGTTATATTTGCAGAAATTGAGACAGAAAAAACTTTTACGGGAGCAGGAAATAGAGGGCACGGATGGTTCAGATGAAGAGCTTAAGTTGTTAGAAGCTGAAACTAAAAGACTAGAAGCAAAGCTAGAAAAAATAAAAGAAATCCATCGTTTACAACAGGAGTTGAAGCAGGCATCAATTAAAGAAGGGGGTGATGAAGAGATGGGATATGTAGAGCTGTTAGAGGACGATGAAGATTACTACTATGATGAGGAGGAAGTATTCACAGAATCTATATATTCCAGGCCTCGACGCCCAAAGACAGTTTCTTCAGGCGGTACCCCGCAAGGGTCGATGTCAACAGACTCGATATCACAAGAGGAGTTTCTTAAGATACAGGAAGATATGGCTCAACTTCGTGACCTAGTTAAAATGCAATCGAGATTTGAATCCCCGGTGGAAAGCCCCTTATCTCGAAGTATCGAAAAAGCAAAGATAGACAGGACTTTAAAAACCCCCGCGCTCGACCAATTCGATGGATCAACAGACCCATCAGGCTTTCACAATACTTTCAATGGTCGAATGGCGTTCTACGGACACTCAGAAGTCGCTCGTTGCCAATTCTTCTCTACATGTCTACAGGGAACAGCCTTACGTTGGTACAACAATCTCCCATCTAGATCGATCGACTCCTGGACTACATTGAAAACTAAATTTCAGACGAGGTTTTCAAGCAACTACAAAGGGGGCAAGATCACGGCATCTTTGATCACGATGCGTCAAAGACCTAACGAATCCTTGAGAAGCTATTTAGGATGCTTTCGTCAAGCTATATCTGAAATAACAGACCTGGAGGAACCTTTGGCAGTAAACTATTTAGCAGTAGGCATCGATGGAAGCAGACATGGCATTCTGCTAGAAGAGCTCATTGAAAAACATCCGCAATATCTCCACGCGGCTTTCCAGATTGTCGAGCATCGGATGACGCTCCAGGAGGCTGTGGGAAGCATAAGGTCTCCTCGACGCTCTAGATACAAGTACGACAGGATAAGAACTCATAGCCCTCGGACTCCGAAGTCTCGAAGATACGATTCCAAATCTCCTCGACGTTCATCGCCGAGGAGGGATACTGGAAAAGAGAAATATCAAAGCCCGAGAGGTCGAGAATACCAGTGACAGACCGTATCAGATAGAAAATGGCAGCCCCGTGACAGAAAAGACAAAGAGTTTACTAAGCTTACAGTCGACAAAGAAACAATCTTGGCAATTCTAAAGACAGAACCCGACTTTCGACCCCTGAGGCCGATGAAGCCGGGTCGCCCGCCAAGCTCTCGGTATTGTGACTACCACGAAGATACGAGACACACTACAGAACAATGCTATCAGTTAAGCAATCTCATCGAATCCAAAATCAGAAGAGGCCATTTCGTCCATTACATCGAAGGACAGGGCCAAAATCAGCAAAGGAAAGATGACAGAATAGTCGACGTGATCTTCGGTGGTTACGCCGCTGGAGGTATGTCTAACAATTCTCGTAAGTCCTACGCCCGAGAGGTGTGTAATGTTAACCCATCATATCCCAAGAGATATAAACCATCTCCACCTCTTGTCATATCCTTCTCAGATGAAGATTACTCTCCAAACATCATAAGAGGACATCAAGATGCGCTGGTCATCACAGCAAAAATAGGCACCAATACAGTAAAAAAAATCCTTGTCGATAATGGCAGTTCTGTTGACATTCTATATTATCATGCCTTAGCGTGAATGGATACAGGGGAACGAAAATTAGAAAATACCCATTCGCCTCTATATGGCTTCACGGGTAATGAGGTAAAGGTTGTTGGCACAATTGATCTCCCGGTTCTTTTTGGCACAATGCCTTGTCAAGTATGGAAGATAGTTAAATTTCATGTAATTAGTGCAAACTCAAGTCATAATGCCATTCTAGGCCGAATGACTATATCGGCACTTAAAGCCATCACGTCAATACCCCATTTGAAGATGAAATTCCCAACTGAGTTTAGAGTGGGGGAGATGTGCGGTTACCAAGCGGTCTCGAGACAATGCTACTTTACTACTGTTGTACCCAAAAAGCAAGATTGCGATTCTCAAACATTTAACGAGGTTGTCCAGATGGACCCCGATAACATCATCGATATCCCGAGGGAACCCTCGTTCTCTCCCGTCGGTGAGACTGTCGAGGTGTCGATAGTTAAAAATTCGCCGGATAAAACAGTTAATGTGGGAAAAGATCTAGACATCGAGATAAAGGAGGAATTAACAAAGTTACTCCGAGAATTTTTGGATATTTTCGCATGGTCGCCTTCCGATATGCCAGGAATCCCCGTTGACGTAGCAAGACACTCCTTACATGTCGACCGACAGAGAAACCCAATCAAGCAAAAGAGGTGCACGTTCTCAGAAGAAAAATGACGAGCAATAGAGGAGGAGCTTGATCGGATTTTAATGGCACATTTCATCGAGCCGGTAAAATTTCCAACATGGATTACTAATGTTGTCCTGGTGAAGAAAAGTAATGGGAAATGGCGAATGTGTGTTGATTATTCAGACCTTAACAGAGCATGTCCGAAGGATTATTACCCTTTGTCGAATATAGATCAACTTATCGACGCCACGGCCGGCCACGAACTGCTGTCTTTCATGGACGCCTTCTCAGGATATAACCAAATCAGGATGGATGATCAAGATTAGGAGCAAACAGCGTTTATCACACATCGAGGGGTCTTTGCATATCGAAACATGCCTTTTGGGTTAATTTATGTTGGTGTAACATTTCAGTGCATGATGGATGAAATATTTAAGAAACAATTGGGTGGAAACCTTGAGGTGTACGTCGACGATATGATAGCGAAATCAAAATCTTCAAATAATCATTGCAGTGACCTTCGAGAGACTTTTGAGAATGTCAGGCGCAGTAACATGAGATTGAATCTGTTAAAGTGCTCTTTTGGCTTAACATCTGGGAAATTCCTAGGTTTTCTTGTTTCCCAATGAGGGATCGAAGCCGGCCCCTCACAGATCAGAGCAATATCTGAAATGAAAGATTCGTCGACCATCAAAGAGGTTCAACGTCTTACGGGTTACATAGCGGCTCTTCGACGCTTCATACCACAAGCCTCCAAAAAGTGCAGTTCTTTCTTTAAGGTCATCAAAGAAGCATCAAGAAACAAAAAGTTGATATGGGACGATCAATGTAAAGAAAGCTTTGAAGCTATAAAAGCATTTTTAACAAGCCCCCCAGTCTTAGCAAGAGCATTGCCTCGTGAGACTTTGAAAGTACACATCTCGGCCTCCGATGGATCAGTAGCTTCTGTATTGGTTAAAGATGTCGAAGAACGGGAAGCTCCAGTCTACTACGTCAGTCACACACTGAAAGACGCTGAAACTCGTTACCCCCATATTGAAAAATTAATTTATGCTCTCGTGGTAGCAAGCAGGAAACTCCGACACTACTTCCAAGGCCGTATGATAAAATTCATGACTGATCAACCCCTGAAACGTATCTTACATAAGCCCGACATGACAGGGCGTCTTGCTGCTTGGACGGTCGAACTAAGCCAATTCCACATTGAATATTCACCCCGGAATGCAGTAAAGTCTCAAGTCTTATCAGACTTTGTTGCAGAATGTCAATTTGACAATCCTATAATTGAAGAAACATCGTTTCCACAAAAGGCTTGGGTTCTTTACGTCGACGGCTCATCAGCATCATCATCAGGGGGTGCAGGTGTCATTTTAATCAGTCCAGAAGGTTTCAAAATACAACAGGCCTTAAAATTCTCATTTCCAGTAACAAACAATGTAGCTGAGTACGAGGCTTTGTTAGCAGGATTGCGACTGGCAATTGAACTAGAGGTAAAGATTTTAGAGATATTTGGGGATTCACAACTTGTAGCAAAACAGTTACAGGGTGAGTTCAAAGCGCACGACGCTCGAATGTCGACATATTTAAAATTGGCCATGTCCTTGTTGGAGAAAGTTCAGTCATGGACAATCAAGAATATTTGCAGGAAGGACAACCAATGGGCCGACGCACTATCTAAATTAGCCTCATCTGTTTTGACAACGTCTGAGGCAATTTATGTCGAGGAAAGAAAGGTCCCATCCATTGACTTAGACTCTCCATTCCCCAACATGTTGAGAGTCGATGATATATCCTTTATGGCGGATTGGCGTCAACCCTTTTTGGAATATATTTTGCAGAACAAGCTGCCGCAAGATTAAAATGAAGCTAGATCCATATCATACAAGGCAAAAAACTATTGTGTGCTAGAAAACAAGCTATACCGTCGGGGACTTGTAGACCTGTTATTCCTATGCATAGGCCCAGAAGACACTCGCCTGTCGATGGTTGAAGTCCATACGGGTATCTGTGGAGATCATTTAGGGGGTAAAAACCTAGCCCTCAAAATAGTGAGGCAGGGTCTTTTTTGGCCTACAATGCGAAGTGATTGTGAAAATTTTGTGCGGAAGTGTAAGTCATGTCAACTATACGGGTCGGTGTCACATCAACCATCAGTAAAAATGATTCCAGTAACCAACCCATGCCCTTTCTTTCAGTGGGGCATATACATCGTGGGACCTTTCCCAAAGTCTAAGAACCAAGCCCAATATATCATCGTGGCCGTCGACTATGCAACAAAATGGGTCGAAGCCCGACCTTTAGCTAAGATTCGCGAGAAAGAGATGATCGAGTTTTTGATGGAATACATTGTGTTCAGATTTGGGGTACCAAGAATCATTGTAGCCGATAACGGAACTCAATTTGTGGGGGATAAGTTCACAGAAACACTCTCACAACTCAAAATTAAGCACATCAAATCTTCGGTAGCCTACCCCCAAGCCAACGGACAGGTTGAAGTAACCAACAGGATAATCCTACAGGGGATCAAAAAAGGGTCGACGAGTTGCCAAGGCCATGGGTCGAGGAACTGCCTAATGTGCTCTGGTCTTATAGAACGACCCCCAGGAGCTCAACAGGAGTATCTCCCTTTAAGATGGCCTTTGGTTTAGAAGCGGTCTCACCAGTCGAAGTGTCCCTCAATACCCCGAGGGTCGAATACTTTGATTCCAAAGCATCACAGGAAGGAATTCAACTTCACAATGTCCTTATGGAAGAAATCAGGGATGAAGCATCTAAGAGAGTCCTCCAGCAACAAGCGCGTATAACATCTTACTTCAACAAGAAGGTGAAGGTTAAGGAATTCTTGGTGGGAGATCTAGTTCTCCGAGAGTCAGCAACATCCCAGCCCTCCATAACAGGAAAGCTCAAAGCCCCGTGGGAGGGACCTTATCAAGTAACAGAGGTTGTTGCACCAGGAACCTATCGTCTGTCGACACTCGATGGAACTCCCATCAAGAATGCATGGAACGCAATTCACTTGAAGAAGTTTTATCAGTAATCAGTTTGTTTGAAATGTATGAATCAGAACTACCTTTAATTATGCAAAAGCAGTTTTAGCGAAAAGGGGTTGATATGAGATCCCCGCTAAGACATCACCCTAAATTATCAATGCAATCTATTTTGTTGAAGATATTGTGTATTTCGTAAGTATAAAAGCTCTTGTGTAAAAACAAGTTTAATTAGCCTAAGAAAGGAGATCTAAGTCCTACAAGTTCAAAGGATCAAATCCAGCAACGAGGGTTGCAGCACAAGGAAAACCATCATCTATCGAGACTATAAATAAAAAAAAGAGAGAAAAGAAACAAACACACTTTTTAAGCAAAGTTAGAATATCAAGATAAGGGAAAATCGGTAAACAAATACACCAACGAAAAAAGAAAAGAAAGGAAAGATAAACAAGCGTAACAATACTATCACAAAATCAAACACAATTGCAAGACAATAATGACCATTACATAGTTAAAGAACCCCTCTGTTGAACGAAATAACAAGTTTCAATATCTTCAAAAATCAACAGTTAGCCTTAAGGCTAATTCAGACTGAAGTCAGAATTATGCATACAAAAACAAGATAAACCGAGCATCTGCTTCAAATGAGTTGGCCAACACAAATCCATAACAAATACATAACGTACTCAAATTAAAAAAAGAGACAGTTTAAAAAATACATAGACAAACGAGACATCCCTCGCCTTCAGGGGTCGGCACCTTTCTCCCTAGTCTCCTCAGCAAAGTCTCGGATATAATCATCAAAACCATGTCCTTCGACGTCATAGCCAACCATCTTCATACGGTTAAGGCATCGACCATACCCGTTACCGAGGGCCCCAGCTATTTCCTCCACACCCTTCTCTACCTCCAGTTTTAAGTTCAAATTGTCCGTCTCCAAAGCTTCGTTTTTCTCATGAAGAGCGACGACTTCAACTTCCAGGGCCTCACGCTTCTTCTTCTCCTCACCAAGAGAAGTTTCAGCGCTCACCAGTCGGGACCCGACACCCTCTGATTCCTTTTTTAAGGAATCATTAGTCAACTCCAATTCACTTATCTACATTAAACAAAATATGTAGTTATAAAACGAGCATATAATTAAAGATAATTTAAGAGAAAAAATATGTAATTCGCACACCTTAGTTCGAAAAGCTGAGTTTGCCTTCGAAATCTCGGCAATGCAACTCCTGGCATCAATCAAATCATTTTCAAGCTTCTTTTTCTCACCCTTTAAAATATCCCTCTCTTCTTCAAGCTTTGAAGAAGAGTTTCCGCTCTCATCAGCTCTATAATCCTCAAGAAGGTGCACCATATCGGATAAAAACTGTCAAAACATAAACAATAATAAATGCTTCGACCAACGAGATCTATAATCACAGTATCTAAGAAATAGATTAAATAAGCATCTAAAAAAGAAACGCATACCCTTCCATCTCTCCCTAAACATCGATCAACGAGATCCATTCTGGATCTCTTAGCATAAGCACTGGAATCTTGAGGCAGGTTAAAAACTCGGAAAGTTCGAAGAGGAACTGTCGAGCCACCAACTCATCTCTCGGTGGGGCGAATCTCAACACGAATAACTTCCTTGTTCACCTCAGGGTCAACGATAGGCTGTATAATCCTCCGATTCCCAATTATCGTCAAAGTCCTGTTCACGCCAGACCCCGCAGCATCTTCACGAGCCTCTTTTTCTGTGTCATCTGGAATCTCAACAGCTACAGTCCTCGCCCTCTTCCGAGAAGGTGTCTCGACCCCCTCACAAGGGACACGTTCAGACCCCCCGACCACCTTGTTACCGTTCTCATCCAGCAGCTCAATAGAAATTGTTTTTGATGAAGTATTCTCATCAACCCTCGGTGCATCGACAGCTCCAGCCTTGGATTTCTTAACCAACATCATCATGGCCTTGTCCATTTCCACCGAAACTCCACGGTCCAAAAGCTTTCTCAAGGAACTTCCAGCAACTGAAATAAAACACATATAAAATCACATTAGCAGAAGTATATAAAGAAAAAGAAAGGGAGAGGAGGAAACTTAAAAGGACAAGTAGCAAAAAGCTTACGGTTATGCCCTTCAAGAAACTTAGAGTCCTTTAAATCGTTATGCGTAAAAACGAGTCTCGACCCCTGAAATCTATCAAGATATTCACTATCATAGACTGAGTTACTTTACGATAAGACCTCACAAATTCTAAATCCTTACCCCCGATATAAACCCACTTAGGATGATATTCACACTTACAATCTTAGGTCGCTTACTTTGGGTATCGAAATAGACCTGACCGTTATGGTATCGAACACAATAAATAAAAAAAAACAGTTTCACAGAAGGAATCATTTCCTTCTCGTTACACAAAGCTATAAAACCACTAATCTGAGCTACCGAGTTAGGCGACAACTGGGCGACCCCACACCCTATAGCCTCGTACATAGCTAAGTGGAAGGGGTGCATCGGGAGTCGAAGATATCGGGAGTCGAAGACCATACTCGAACATAATTAAGGGGATACCGTGTGACGCCCTTATATAATAACATAAGCGAATATCCTTGTGTACCTGTCATTTTCTCAAAATCACTTTAGGGAATAATAACCATGAATAAAAATATTCTTTTAATAAGAGTAGATATTGACCCTTTCAAATTCTTTTGTAATGCGAAAGCTGAAAACTTTAGAAAATGTACTCACTATACACATAACAATTAGCATTCAAAACATGCTTGCTACTATTGGAATTTATTATATAATATAGACTTTAATACAAAGGATTTTTAGAAAATTTCGGCATGTAGTATTCGTAAATCGGACTATCCGCCTGTAATCCAAATCCATCCCAATCCATTTAACAGCAAATCAACAAATCTAACCTTAAAAAAACACAAGTTCAACCTGTCCTAACCGATTAGGTGAACAACTAGACAATACAACACGATAACTCAACATTAAATATTAATAGCGGAAATAAAAACACAACCATATTATATATATGTGCAAATGTTGAGGAGGAGAGACTCTGAAGATCCAGCTGGCCGACCATGCAACTTAACCTGAAAACATGAGCGATTTTAATGAGTCGCAACCCAGTGAACATATATCATCATATAATATACTCTAGTAAGATTTACATATTTCTAAAGTGATAATCTAGTATTTCGCATTCTATAAAGACACTTGTATGTGTACATGTTAACTCGTAAAACTCATAATATCATATAAATATACCTGTAATTAACATAATAATCATTTCAGATAATCATCCAATAAACCCAAGTAATCATTTACTATGAATGCGACATATGCCTGTGACTCCATTTTCTTTTACTTTGTTGTGACTGACCAACTTCACTTTAGCATCTCTCGGAACTCATTTCCTTGGCCTCACGTATTAGGTCTAATAGACTTTTAGAATCTTGGTCCATCATATGATGGCCTCATGTATTAGGTCTATAGACTGTTAGGATCTTGGTCCAAGGTTTTTCCTTTAATACACATTCTCGATGACCTCACGTATTAGGTCTATAGACTTTTAAGATCTTGGTTCATCATTCGATGACCTCACGTATTAGGTCTCTACACTTTTAGGATCTTGGTCTCGGTGTTTTCTTGTTTATAGTCTCGAAGGACTTTCCCTTGTTTTCACGTTGATGGCTAGCTAGGCCATTAATTCTTATTTCCGATATTAAAGTAGTGGCAGTCACAACTCCTTTATTTAGTCGGTATGCAAATGCATGACATGTATATTACATATCAACTATCTATTCACATACATATATCCGATGATCTGAAATTCATGTCATCTATCATCTAATCACATATGATTCCCGATAACAATTGATTCCATATAATTTACATACTATAATATACTGATAATGGTCGAGGTCATATAGCATATTAACATTTGTACACGAATACGTGTTAACTACATATAACCATTTCCAGGTGATCATCTCAAATTTATAGATAAAGAGAAATATATAATTTAGCACATATATGTACGAAAGATCTCAAATTTATACTCACCTTGGCTCTTGTAATATAACTTAAACAGGAGATTTTCATTATAAAGCTTTTCATCACAAACCATTTAAAAATGCCGCGATGTTATATTAGTAACACAATCATTAACAAAAGATCACAACTGGCCGTATATTTTAATGCATATATGTTTCTACTACATTAGAATTGTACTCAAGTACTATATTTAGGTTGTCTAGACTTTAGATTGCCAAATATCCATTCACTATAAAAATCATAACTTATTACACACTTACTTAAATTAACTAATTCTTTTTTTCGAGCAAACTCAGAATCATGGGTGATAATATATCAAAAATACACTATATAACCTGAAATTTACAATTTATGCCATAGGTTTGAAGTCAACCTTTATGTGCTGATCAGAACCACATTGGCGTGCCTTCAACAATTAGCTCTATCTAAACTTCTACATACCTGGTGATCACAATATTTTGCGAACATATACTTCAGGCATAAAATTACAATTTCTATTCTTTAGCCATCAAGTAATTAGGTGTTTAAACTTCTCAAAATATTCGTCCAAAACAGGGCAACATTTCAGAAAATCTGAATCTGCAGACATTAATGTTAATTGTATGGCTATAACTTCTACAATTGAATATTATAATTCACCAAACTTGGCAGACCTTTATATCACATGATTTGGAAAAATATTTATTCTTTATCAATCAAGTAATTCATTCTTTAAGGTGTCCAAAATTGCATCTCAAAACAGGACATACAAACATTTAGTATAATACACCACTACGCACACATCACTTAAACAATTTTCATAAACTAAAAGATGTTCTTTTTTTAATACCAAATTTTCCAGATATTATCTTAATTCTCCCATTAAGATTCCATAAAAATTTCAAAACAAAAAGAGTTCATCAACCCCATAACGAATATAAACACCTTGAGGTAGCACGCAGAAATTTCTGCGCTACTCTACTTTCACTAAAATTGAGATAGCTTTTTACCCGTTTATTCAAATGACTTGAAATTAGCGGTCAAATAAACAAGAAATCAAATAGAACAATTTCAATATAGAATCACCACTCAGCACAACTGATACTTACCCCAGCACAACAAAATAGAACAAAACAGAAATCAGAGGAAACAAACTATAAACATTATGACACACACACATATATATATGATCAAAGAGGATCATACCTTGCTTACAACTAGAATCTCAATTCGTAAGAGCATCAAAATCAGATTTCCCCCAAATCAAACCCTAGCACCTTCTTCCCCAACTCCAACGAAAGCTCGATTACGCTAAAGACACGAGCTATACGATGATTTCCAAGCGAAATTGAAGCTTGGATCAAAAGATATGATGGAGAATTGATTGATATGTGGTTTCTCCCTCTCTTTTCTCGCTATAACAGTTGCTCGTGCCCCAGGAAAAATAAAGAGGAATCCGTGTTTTTTTTATTATTATCTTAAAACCCAATAATCTATATAATATTTAACAAAGTGCCTTTCATTTTAATAAATAACCATTTATAACTTACTCTCCTTTTATTCTATAATTATATACTAAATAATTTACTACCCCATAAACTTCATAAAATAATATTCAAACATATTCCAAAGTCGTATTCTCTCATTCGACTTTAAAATCCCAGTTATCCATTCTCGGGTCGATATCGCATAATTAAATAATTTCTCCGAGAAACCGAAAATAATTTCAAATATTTCAATTTTATAAATATAAATAATAAAAATTAAATATTTTGGAGGAGATGTGACAGTTCTCCCCTCCTTAAAGAATTTCGTCCTCGAAATTCCATACCAGTATTGTTGAACACATAAGAATACTTGCTTTCATGTTCTTCTCAGTTTTCCTCGGTAGCTTTCTTTTCGATCAGTAACCTTTTTATCAAAAGTATCTCTATTCCTAACCGTTTGGTTTTATGCATAGCTAGTAATTTTCACAGGTTCTTCCATATATCTCAAGTTTTTACCATGTTTTTTTAATTTACATTTAATGGTTCTTGGGATGAATATCTTTGACGAAATTTACCTATAATATTCATTTTAGTAGCATTATTGGTATAGCATCGTACGAACCATTATATGGAAGAAAATGCAAATATCCATAGTATTGAAATCCAGAATATAGTATGATCGTAGAAGGTTCAGAGATCATTTAAGATATAATTGATATGGTTAATATTGTGTAATGAAAGTTAAAGGATGTATAGGATTGTGTAAAAGAGTTATGTGGATCAACACAAAAGAGAAATAGAGTACCAAATTGATGAAAAGGTATTATAAATGTATCATCATGACAAGAGGTGATGTGATTCAGAAATAATGAAAAAAGCAAGTTTCAGATGTGTCTCATTGCTTTAATCGTAATTCATTTAATATTTTATATTCGTATTGACTCTAAGTTTTACTCCAAATCTCAAGGATCACAAAGTCGTAAAACAATGGCAATGCTCAATAATTCAATCCCAATCCTAAATAATCTTTCCAATTGTAATTAAACACTTTCCAACGAGTCAATTATCCTCAACATTCTCAATACAAGATTTGAATTAAAGCCTTATGTTCAATCAATCATAAACTTCAACTTAATTCTTCCACTTCATTATATAGACCATATTCGTAAAATATTTGTATTCACAAAAAAAAACTATAACAAATTACCTAAATATCTTCGAAAAATAACAATCATATCCTCGAATAACAAAATCATATTATTATGAAGTGCAATCATATTATTTAATAAATCAAATCATATTCCTCAAAAATATAATTCTAATTCCTCTAATTATTTCCACTTGTCATATATCCATTGTTTCTAAAATATCGAATCATGTATAATCTAAAACCTCAACCGACAAAATCCATATTTCATAATTTAAATCTCTTCACATCTCAGATCAACGATCAACATCCTCAAGTTAAAACATATTTGCATAGGGATATGCCTTATTCCTCAGAAAGCATTATATATTCTCATACAATAATCTTTTCTCCAATGCTTTATATTTAAATCATGGGAATCATCTTCGAGCAACACCTAAAATTCTTAGCCATATACCTAGCCTTTTAATATTTCTAAATCTCCAACTAACACATCTCCAATTATTATTAATTTTGTTAACCATTGTATATACTCATCGATCAAATATAGTTCAACCTTAACATCAGAACTAATGTATTCCTCAAAATACTCAATTGTCAACCAACATTCAGAAATTATATTTCTACGACCTTATTTGAAAACAAAAATTCCAAATTAAACTCACACTAACTAATTTTAGCCTATAATTGTTTCCCAAAGAAGGTTTATAAAGCCATTGTCCATCGTCACTCATAATCAGGTGAATTCCTCCAATAAACGAGTATGTCTTCTGTTAACAAACTTTTTAAAATAAATAAAATTAAATAGATTATTCACAAGCGTCATAACTACATTTGGGCATTGGTTTATCTAAATGGCAAAACAAGATATTTTAAATGACCATGTTGTTTTTTAAAAGCAATTTCCGAGATACCTTCTTTTGAAATCCCCAACTGGTTACCACCTAATCCCAAATTAATTTTCAAGAACATTTGGGGTGGATATATTCTTTTGCTAATAGTTCTATCAGTCATATCATTGATCAAGTTCTATTCAAGTAGAGTTCATAGAATAATTACAATTCTTGTCAAATTCACACATAACATATATTTTCTGACCCATTTGTTATTAGTCGATAATTATAACTTATCTCCCCTTACAGCCTCATGCCATTTGCTGAACAACTACTTTCAAACATTTATATAAATCTAGGTCTTTACTATTGTTTGTCTCCCTCTATCCTTTAATTTGTTTATATTTACACTAGTCATAATCTATTCCGTAATTTGTAATCTCATTGCTTTTCTTAATATCACTCTCAAAAGCAGTTTACATATTCAATACCTATTTTCACATACTATTCTAAGTAAGTTAAATCCTTTATTAAATATTATATGCTATAATTTCTTCCATCATTCTTCATGAAAATCATTCCTCGAGATACATTGTTCACAAACCCATAATGTATCAAAATCTTTAGGATAATATACTTTATGATAAGAAAACTCTGTCTTTTCTAAACCCTAGTCATCTCCCAAATCTCCTCATGTTATGTTCAAATCATTACCTACACTTTTTCACTTTCTTAAACTCTAAAATCAAGTAACTAAAACTAGGTACATATCGAAATACCTTATATATAATCAAATAACAATTTATACACATCTTTATCAAACCAAAGGATCTTGCAGTTAAAAGTTACCTCAAGCGCTTCAATTTCCTGGACCAATATAAGATGCAACTTCCATTCTTTATGCATTATCACATTGTAAAGACTGTATAGCTTTGCACCTTCTCTTTCATCACTATATATATATATGTCATGTTATGCAAATGAATTCTTGACACATGTAATACAATATGACTATGACTTTGGCCAACTGCTCCTCGTTACCTCCTTTATACAAAATGATCATGGTCATGCAAATATATATATATGGATAATTGTGTAGACACATGTATGTTGTATTCAACTATATATACTACTATGCATATGTATCCCGACCTTCCCTAGAGATCATATCCCTGCTCTGATACCAAGTAAAATGTGACGCCCTTATATAATAAAATAAGCGAATATCCTTGTGTACTTGTCATTTTCTCAAAATCACTTTAGGGAATAATAACCATGAATAAAAAAATTCTTTTAATAAGAGTAGATATTGACCCTTTCAAATTCTTTTGTAATGCGAAAGCTGAAAACTTTAGAAAATGTACTCACTATACACATAACAATTAGCATTCAAAACATGCTTGCAACTATTGGAATTTATTATATAATATAGACTTTGATACAAAGGATTTTTAGAAAATTTCGGCATGTAGTATTCGTAAATCGGACTATCCTCCTGTAATCCAAATCCATCCCAATCCATTTAACAGCAAATCAACAAATCTAACCTTAAAAAAAACACAAGTTCAACCTGTCCTAACCGATCAGGTGAACAACTAGACAATACAACACGATAACTCAACATTAAATATTAATAGCGGAAATAAAAACACAACCATATTATATATATGTGCAAATGCTGAGGACGAGAGACTCTGAAGATCCAGCTGGCCGACCATGCAACTTAACCTGAAAACATGAGCGATTTTAATGAGTCGCGACCCAGTGTACATATATCATCATATAATATACTCTAGTAAGATTTACATATTTCTAAAGTGATAATCTAGTATTTCGCATTCTATAAAGACACTTGTATGTGTACATGTTAACTCGTAAAACTCATAATATCATATAAATATACCTGTAATTAACATAATAATCATTTCAGATAATCATCCAATAAACCCAAGTAATCTTTTACTATGAATACGACATATGCCCGTGACTTCATTTTCTTTTACTTTGTTGTGACTGACCAACTGCACTTTAGCATCTCCCGGAACTCATTTCTTTGGCCTCACGTATTAGGTCTAATAGACTTTTAGAATCTTGGTCCATCATATGATGGCCTCATGTATTAGGTCTATGGACTGTTAGGATCTTGGTCCAAGGTTTTTCCTTTAATACACATTCTCGATGACCTCACGTATTAGGTCTATAGACTTTTAAGATCTTGGTTCATCATTCGATGACCTCACGTATTAGGTCTATATACTTTTAGGATCTTGGTCTCAGTGTTTTCTTGTTTATAGTCTCGCAGGACTTTCCCTTATTTTCACGTTGATGGCTAGCTAGGCCATTAATTCTTATTTCCGATACTAAAGTAGTGGCAGTCACAACTCTTTTATTTAGTCGGTATGCAAATGCATGACATGTATATTACATATCAACTATCTATTCACATACATATATTCGATGATCTGAAATTCATGTCATCTATCATCTAATCACATATGATTCCCGATAACAATTGATTCCATATAATTTACATACTATAATATACTGATAATGGTCGAGGTCATATAGCATATTAACCTTTGTATACGAAAACGTGTTAACTACATATAACCATTTTCAGGTGATCATCTCAAATTTATAGATAAAGAGAAATATATAATTTAGCACATATATGTACGAAAGATCTCAAATTTATACTCACCTTGGCTCTTGTAATGTAACTTAAACAGGAGATTTTCATTATAAAGCTTTTCGTCACAAACCATTTAAAAATGCCGCGATATTATATTAGTAACACAATCATTAACAAAAGATCACAAGTGGCCGTATATTTTAATGCATATATGTTTCTACTACATTAGAATTGTACTCAAGTACTATATTTAGGTTGTCTAGACTTTGGATTGCCAAATATCCCTTCACTATAAAAATTATAACTTATTACACACTTACTTAAATTAACTAATTCTTTTTTTCGAGCAAACTCAGAACCATGGGTGATAATATATCAAGCATACACTATATAACCTGAAATTTACAATTTATGCCATAGGTTTGAAGTCAACCTTTATGTGCTGATCAGAACCACATTGGCGTGCCTTCAACAATTAGCTCTATCTAAACTTATACATACCTGGTGATCACAATATTTTGCGGACATATACTTCAGGCATAAAATTACAATTTCTATTCTTTAGCCATCAAGTAATTAGGTGTTTAAACTCCTCAAAATATTCGTCCAAAACAGGGCAACATTTCAGAAAATCTGAATCTGCAGACATTAATGTTAATTGTATGGCTATAAATTCTACAATTGAATATTATAATTCACCAAACTTGGCAGACCTTTATATCACATGATTTGGAAAAATATTTATTCTTTATCAATCAAGTAATTCATTCTTTAAGGTGTCCAAAATTGCATCTCAAAACAGGACATACAAACATTTATTATAATACACCACTACGCACACATCACTTAAACAATTTTCATAAACTAAAAGATGTTCTTTTTTTAATACAAAATTTTCCAGATATTATCTTAATTCTCCCATTAAGATTCCATAAAAATTTCAAAACAAAAAGAGTTCATCAACCCCATAACGAATATAAACACCTTGAGGTAGCACGCAGAAATTTCTGCGCTACTCTACTTTCACTAAAATTGAGATAGCTTTTTACCCGTTTATTCAAATGACTTGAAATTAGCGGTCAAATAAACAAGAAATCAAATAGAACAATCTCAATATAGGATCACCACTCAGCACAACTGATATTTACCCCAGCACAACAAAATAGAACAGAACAGAAATCAGAAGAAACAAACTATAAACATTATGACACACACACACACATATATATATATGATCAAAGAGGATCATACCTTGCTTACAACTAGAATCTCAATTCGTAAGAGCATCAAAATTAGATTTCCCCCAAATCAAACCCTAGCACCTTCTTCCCCAACTCTAACGAAAGCTCGATTACGCTAAAGACACGAGCTACCCGATGATTTCCAAGCGAAATTGAAGCTTGGATCAAAAGATATGATGGAGAATTTATTGATATATGGTTTCTCCCTCTCTTTTCTCTCTATAACAGTTGCTCGTGCCCCAGGAAAAATAAAGAGGAAGCCGTGTTTTTTTTATTATTATCTTAAAACCCAATAATTTATATAATATTTAACAAAGTGCCTTTCATTTTAATAAATAACCAATTATAACTTACTCTCCTTTTATTCTATAATTATATACTAAATAATTTACTACCCCATAAACTTCATAAAATAATATTCAAACCTATTCCAAAGTCTTATTCTCTCATTCGACTTTAAAATCCCAGTTATCCATTCTCGGGTCGATATCACGTAATTAAATAATTTCTCCGAGAAACCGAAAATAATTTCAAATATTTCAATTTTATAAATAATAAAAATTAAATATTTGGGAGGAGATGTGACATACCGTGCATACCAAATTCTGGCATAACCCACATCCGCTCTTCGGAGGTCGGGATACATAATCTATACCCATTGTTTAAGTCAACCCAAGACTCTAGTTTGGTCATATTTAATCTATGGTTAGTAAAAAGGCTTATTTAATCAAGGCTGCTACCCTGGAGGAACTCAAGACGACCAAGTTCTAAGCTTTCGCGAAGAACTCTCTCTATACTCCAATGTATGAGGGCTGAGCGGGGGAGATTCCTTCGAAGCTACTTCGACGCCAGAGAAGATCTCATCTTCATTCATAAAGTCGAAGGATTTACACGAATTCAAATTGGAAATCTCAAGATTATCTAAGTTTATGGCAGATTCTTCGTCGCCCTCATCTAAAGGGCGCTTCTCGGGATTGCGAAAGAGATCGGATGAAGCAGAAGTCGGTTTAGCCATGGAATCGAATAAAGAAGGAACTGTAAAGATGTTAACGCGGACAGCCAAGACTCAAAAACAAAGGATACAAACCAAGATTACGACACTAAAACGTTAAAGAGTTAATCAGAATAAAGCTTTAAGTTACAGAAGACTTACAGGAGTGGAGACGCCGGAAGAAAAGCACGGTCCTTTTAAAAAAAATATTGTAGCACCTGTTTGATATGATAGAAGAGAGGGAAGGTGAAAAGACTTCTCATATTTAAAATCAATACACATTGGATTGCTAATCATTACACGCCCCCTAAACATACAACTAAATGATGACAACAAAATAATAAAAGGAAGCATGTAAAAAAATATATAATAAAAAAAAATCTTAATGTGTTATCTTTTAGCTTATTCTCTATTTTGGTCTTTATTTTGTATTTTTTACAGGTTTTAATAAGGAACTATAGCAGCAAATCTAAAGATATTGCAATAATATTCGTGGGGGACAAATGTTGGGCCTGAGAATAAAGAAAGAGAAAGAAGGGCTATAGATAGGGACTTTAATATATAATCTTGTAATAAGAGGCCCAATAGGGGTCCAATTGTAAAGGGAAAAGCCCATTAAGGATCCCCTATAAATAGAGACTAGTTGCCCTATATGAAAGGCGTTGGAAAAATAGTATCAATAGAAGAGTGTTGTTCCTCACTTAAATATGATTCAATATTAGAATCATCACAACTACATTTTTCTTGTTAGAGTATATATACATTTTATCAATCACAAACTGCATTAGTGTTTTCATCTGGAAATGTGTGATTTTAGAACGAACTGTAAGAGTAATTAACATGCTTGAGCCAGGGGTGTACACGGATCGGGTTGGGCGGGTTGGGAGAATTTAGCAACCCAATCCAATTAATTCGGGTTATCAAAATTTCAACCCAACCCAAACCGTTTAAATTTGTAACCCAAACCAATTTGTATACTTCGGTTTGGTTCGATTTGGATCGGTTTGATCGGTTTATTAAACTAGTTTATAGCCCGTGCTTTGCACACGGTGAGCTCAAAAATTATTTAATAAAATAAATTTATAATTTAAATTGAATAATATGATTATGAAAGATTAAATTATCTATATAATAAGTGTATTACATCTACATAATATGATAAATTTATTTAAGAACTACTTCCGTTACATATGTTATTTTTATGTTATATATTTATGAGATTAGTTCTATAAATAGATCTGTTAAAATTTAAATTTTACTTCAAATTTGTATTAAAAACTTACCATAAGTGGTTTTAAAAAAAAACTTACCATAAATAACACAATTCATATTTAAAATTGTATTGTAAAGTTTCTATAATTAAAATGGGTCATAATAATTAAAATGGGTCATAATAAGTACATGGATCTTTTATGAACCTAATATGGATACCAAACATAAAAATGGATAGTCCACTGGGTCAAATTAAAGTTAAAAATCATATCTGAACCAAAATATGGATACCGAACATTAGGAAAGGGTTATCCAGCAATTTATAATATATAGATATACAAAATTAATATAAAAAATTATAATAAAACATAAGGTTTTAAAGTTTAAAATACTTGAAAATAGTTCAAAATAATATTACAATCCTTCATATTGAATAATCTTAAACATCTAATTTTCGACATCAAAAGTACTAATAATATTGTTTACACTTTATATATTGGAATTAATCATAAATGCAAAAAATATAACACTAATCAAACATCTATTGTTATTACGAAATGAACTATGAACACGGAGGTTATAAGTTACATTTAAAGTTAGAGATATATGGATTTATGTAAATGGCTTAAACATAATTTTGGATTAACTTATTAGCATGTACATATATATTTTAATCGGGTTGGGTTGGATTGGTTTAAAATTATCGAAAATCATATCCAACCCAATTAAATCGGGTTGACATTTTTTCAACCCAACTATATATCTGGTTGAAAAAAATCGGTTCGGTTCGGCCGAAATAGGGTCGGTTCGGTTTGGATTGGTCGGGTTGGCCAAACCGTGTACACCGGTAGCTTGAGCAAACGGCATTTTAGAAGGTGAAGTGAAACCTTTCTCGGGGTTAAGTTCAACTAAACAATTGAGCTCCCTGTTTCTGAATGACTCTGGTGGAGGTTTCTGGAATTTATATCAGCTCAACATTTACGAAAGGATGTTAATCATCCAGGTGTACAGTGTAAATACATCGGACATTCTTCAACACATCGGACAGCTTAGCTTCTTCCACGTCCGCATCCTCATCAAAACTATAGCTTCTTTTTGGCTTCTCTTTTTCTTGATTTTTCAGTAAGTGACCCCTTTTACTTGTAGTGATCAGATAGTAGATCATGCAAACCTATGATCTTCTTCCTAAAAAAGCAAACATAAATTGAACATAAACTACACGGTTTAGCAATTTTTCAGAAACCATTGCATCCTAATAGCATCTCCAAAATCCATCTACAACGGTATATTCCCCTTATCTATATATATAATCAATCTTTTGATGTTGACTATAATTGTTGAACCACCACAAACCTCTAATAAATCTGTAAAAAAAAATTATTCATTTATTATCATATTGAAGTAATATATTATATTTATAACAACATAAAATTTTAATAACATAATCTTTTTAAAATATAGCTAACCAATATAGCTAATACCATCGAAGTACAATGTCTTACCGATTCAACAAATTTTACATATTGTTTTACAAGTCTGGTTTGGCCAACCAATTATAACCAATACCGTTAGAGATGAAACTAGAAAACTCTCTTATTGTACAACTGGGAGGAAGATACATAAGAGTACTAAACACTATTTAGTGGTAATAGTCAAACTACTACTTGACTGTTAAAATAACAAACCAAATTAAATTATTTTGGTCTGAAAATTTGGTTATATCATTAAAATATATTTATTTTGACATCCATACGGTTGGATCAATTCGAATTAATTTTAAACAAGTCGAGATACTAATACAGGACTAAACACTAGTTACTAGTACTAGTCAAACTAATACTTGATTGTTAAAATAACAAACCAAATAAAATTATTTTGATCTGTAACTTTGGTTATATCAATAAAATGTATATATTATGACATCCATACGGTTGGATCAATATAAAGTATATTTAAAATAATCAAAACAACGAATCAGGACTAACCACTAGTTAACGGTAATAGTCAAACTAATACTTGACTGTTAAAATAACAAACCAAATAAAATTATTTTGATCTGAAAATTTGGTTATATCATTAAAATATATTTATTTTGACATCCATACAGTTGGATTAATTAGAAATAATTTTAAATAAACCGAGACACCAATACAAGACTAAACATTAGTTACCAGGACTAGTCAAACTAATGTTTAACTATTAAAATAGCAAACCAAAAAAAATTATTTTGATCTAAAACTTTGGTTATAAAAGTAAAATATATATTTTATGACATTCATACGGTTGGATCAATTAGAAATAATTTTAAATAAATCGAGACACCAATACAAGACTAAACATTAGTTACCAAGACTAGTCAAACTAATATTTGACTATTAAAATAGCAAACCAAATAAAATTATTTTGATCTCAAAACTTTGGTTATATCAATAAAATATATGTTTTATGACATCCATACGGTTGGATCGATATAAAATATTTTTAAAAAAATCGAAACAACAAATTCGGACTAAACACTAGTTAACGCTAATAGTCAAACTAATGCTTGACCATAAAAAAGAAAATCAAATAAAATTGTTTTTGATGTAAAACTTTGGTTATATCATTAAAATATATATTTTATGACATCCATACAGTTGGATCGATGAAAAATATTTTAAAAAAAATCTTAACTAAAATATAATTATGAAGCCCCTTTTTTAAAATTAGAAACTAAAATATAAAATTTCTTAATCACGTCAAAATATATCACATATGCTATGCAAAATGATCGTTGGAAGATAAAAAAAAACAGTGAAGTCGGATTTTTTTAAAAAAATCATACCTATATAAAAATATTTAGGATATATTAGAATTTTTTTGAATTTTAACGAGCGAGTTCGAGCCAAGCCGAGCCGAGCCAAGCACGAGCCGAACAACCCAAAACTCGGCTCGAGCTCAATTTGCTTAACGAACACATTTTTCTGTTCGAGCTCGAGCTCCAGTTCGTTAATTGTTCGGCTCGAGCTCGATTTACTTAACGAACTTATTTTTCTGTTCGAGTTCGAGCTCCAGTTCGTTAACGAGCTGAGCCGAACGAACTAAGAGTCGAGCTTGTTCACGAACAGCTCGGTGTGAACAGCCCAATGATACCCTACTGAAAAGTCAGAAAGAAAGAGGACAATCTAATACGTGACTTACTCTGAGAGTCATCAATTCTATACACAATTGAAAGTTGTTGTATAAGTTGACCAAAACTTGAAAAACCATATACTGTATTCACAATCCATTGTCATAAAACTAAAGCGTAAGCTGACTGAGCAGTGAGCACAACGAGAAAAACATTTTTCCTCGCATAAATAAAAGCAAGATTTACATAGCAAGTATAGTAGAAATACTATAATCAAATAAACTGGCCTTCCAACTTATAATTTCTTAATGCATCAAAGACAAACACCACACATTTTCTTATACACACATGTAAAACCACAAAATATAAATAATATAATAAATATATATATATATATTAATTATAATAAAATTGAATGAAGAGAATCTCCAAAATAAGACTACTAAGAATCGTAGCCTTAACTTAAGATTAAAGTGAAAGTCACTCATGGAATTTCCGATTAGAGCTTTAAACTAAAACATCATCACTAACATTTGCATAATCACATATGTGTGACCGGCAATATCTGACAGCTGGGCAAAATGGTTTAAAGAGGATAATCTGCTTGACAATCTTATCCTTCATTTCTCTAAGTTTCTTCTAGGAACTTCTTGTATATGTCCCTCTCTCTAGTTCTTAGCACCAAAGCATGCAGCAGCCAGAATCAAGAAAGATTGCCTATAACAATGAGTACTAATGCAAGTCAGCCCCCCCCCCCCTTGATGATCTGTGCATGTTTTTGCGTGAAAGATCTTTCAGTACTGCCTCGTGATTATACAAAATTCCGATGATCCTTACGTTTAGTAAGAACTAACCAACGACCCTACATCGAACAATGTACGTAGCTCAGTGCTACAAGACATTATTAACGGAAATGAAAATCCAATTATTACAGATGCCAATATCCCCGCCCGGGACAGAAAAGGCTACAAGGAGGTGACCAACTCATGACCAGAAGAGGAAGAGTGTTGTCAAGAGGCCTGGGAAATTTGCTTGAAAAATGTGCTCTTATCATAGCCTAAAGAAGCTAATCTCCTTGGAGTATATCCTTCAAAACTTAATTATGAGCAACCGATAACTCAAAAAACAAGAATAAATTAACTAAGGCCACGTTTAATTTTTGACCCTTTGATTCTTTTTATCCTCAAATAATGAATTGTAAGCAGATGAATAACATGTGATCATTTATGTAAATGAAAAAAAAAACAGATTAATCACGTTGGGAAAAAGGAGATATGCCCCAGTTATTGAAACGGTTCCCCTGATCGTTGTCAAATACCTATGTGCCAAGTGTACATTTAAAAATTTTCTGGATAATAAAATAAAATTCTGTATGTGTACATGTACGTGTGTCCACAAATTAAAATATGACAAATGTTAGGTCACCAAATGCTGAGTTTTTTCTATACCTATGCATATTTGCAAATTGCAATAACACCATTTGAGAGAATCCTCTATTCTATATTCTTTAAATTATTATTCTAAAAAGTAAAATTATTACATTTTTTAACATACATACCAAAAAATGTTATAACACTAATCGTTTATGTTCAGTTGAATATTTGTATCTGTTAGAATTTGCAGCTCAGGTGGTCGTTGTACACAAATTAAGTTTACTCCTAAATATTCTTATTTAATGAATGTTCTTCTACCATTAAATCTAGTTTTTCTCCAAAATAACTCAGCTCAACCAAAACTGCCTGCATTTACCAATACAATATCCTTAAAAAAGAAGATTATAACATTTATTTTAATTATGTTTCATAAGCAAATAGGATTTAAAAATATATACACACCCCTCTTCTTTTCAATATCATTACTTGCTTGTTTTGTTTGATAAGCAAAAATGAACCACCACCGAACCCAATCAGTGTCTTTCAATCTCTGACATTTGAAAACTCCTTTTTATCTAAACTCAACCTCATTCAATATTCCTAAAAAAGGGTTGTTAAGATGTTGGAGTTGATCAAGAAACCAAACACAAAAAACAGAGGAATTGTTGTAAAAATGAGGTTTCTGCACAACAGAAAATCACAAAAATGAAAAGACAACAACAATGTTTTGGTACAAATATTTTAAATGTTTTTTTGTCAAACCCCCAAACTATTTTGGGACCCCTGATAGGCTAGTATTGACAATCATATTGTGCAATAACATTGCATTATTAGCTATAAAAGTTGAATAAGTGAAAGAATAAGATATTATAAAGCCTATTTATTTTATATATTAAGTTTTAAAAGTTGAAAGAGTAATTAATTTATTTTATGCTAGTATTGACAATCATATTGTGCAATGACATTACATTGTTAGCTATAAAAGTTGAACAAGTGAAAGAATAATATATTATAAAGCCTATTTATTTTATGTATTAAGTTTTAAAAGTTGAAAGAGTAATGAATTTATTTTATGCATTAAGTTTTTTGTTGAAAAAATCTTTTAAAAAAAAAGTTGAAAGAGTAATGAATTTATTTTATGCATAAAGTTTTTCGCTAAAAAAATCTTAAAAAATAAAATAATCCGACCTGCCGGATTCGAACCAGCGACCTAAGGATTACTATTGGAACAACTACAGTCCTCCGCTCTACCAACTGAGCTAAGGTCGGACATGGTTGCAATTGAAACTCATAGTATTCACTCTTTTAATAAATTAAATGATTTGGCCATTTGGACTTTAGTTTCTGGGTGTACATTCTATTGAAGTTTTATATTAAGCCCATTAATTAAACAAACTTGTGAAGTGGGTTCAACTTATCTTTGTAGTTTTTTTAAAAAAATTAAAATATTTTTCATATGTACATCCCAATTGTAATGTAAAATATTAGTATTTTCTTTGAACCTACCCTACAACCATATTTAAGATCCTCCCAAAATAAAAGAAATACTTATATACATTTTCACTAAAGACACATGATCTTTCTAGCTACCTCGTTAAAATCACTAAAACCAATGTCAATATGTCATTGAAGTAATTATGATAATAAAAGTTTTTAAAATATTTCTGAGAAGAAAGTAATAATAAATATATAGATTTATATATTATATATTTTATGGTTAGACAATATTCTCATACATTTTCCATATGAGATGCTCCAATCATTTGGAAACCAACTTATGCTCCACTTGACAAACAACAAATAACACAAACATAACTCTCTTACAATTTCGGAGGCTTGGGCGATCAAACTAAATCTTGCTCATATTTTGTAGCAACTGGCCCCATCTCAAGCCATCCAATCACACTCTCACTTTTTAACATTCACAAATACACCACACATTTAACATCCCCCCACAAACCTTTTTAACACTCAGGTGTATGCTTATGGTCTCTACTAGAATCTCGGCAATAATCATACACCTTATAATTCCTCTGCACCCATGCCATTGCTGCATACTGCTGGCGACTAAGACCACCAGTTCTTGCCGGAGACGCGGAAGCGGGGCGGCAAGATGCAGGAGCATTAACGCCACATCCAGCAATCTTGAAGTTATTGTACTTGCCTACGAATGGTTGATATCTATAATCTGCTTTATACTTTCCTCCTTCAGTGGCCCATGATGAAGCATCCCAAATTGAACCATAAGCCCACATAGGCTTCAATGGGAATGTTTCATCAGATTTTCTTGCATATCTTCTAATAGGCACATCATCTACAAAAAATCTGCATTTAACACATACACCATGCACCAAATATTATTTTGTCAGCACCTGATAATTTGAAAGTGAAAGCAACTAAGCCAGACTAATGAAGTGATATGTGTATGGTGCGACATGTATCAGGTCAATATCAAGTAGTGATTTCAGAATCTAATAACATTTTCATGGGATTCGCCATGAATTTTATATGTTTTTCTCTTCTGTCATTTACACTCTTGTAAAAGGAAAAGAAACAAAAGCTGTATGGTCCATAGGAGTTAGGACAACTACAATAATTTGACCATACATGATTGACTAATTAATATAATATCATCTTAAAATAATTATATGATTAAACTAACAATTTTACATTCTATCTACCCTTTACCTGCTAAATCTTTTGTTTTATCATACAGATGTTAACATGTACGTATACGTGTATCTTTTGCATGCAAGGATATAAATTAGTATTATATAGACATGAAGAAAATTGGAGGCCATGGATAAAAGACAGATAGAGAATATATAATACATGATTTCAGAAGGGTTCCATAGAATAGCATAGTTGTGAAAATCTTTCGTTGGATCGAACCAAAGATGAAACTTCATCTCCCTTCCAGTAACAGTACTTCCATCTCCACTTCCTTTCATCCAAACATTAGTTTGAAGTGTATAAGGCTTGCCTGGTGTTGTTCCTAGGAACTCAAGATCAATCTCATCATGATCTCCCGGGTAGGCTTCATTGTTAGATAACTGACCATACCAATATTAATCAATACAACCGTGCATCACTCAAATCAATTTTTTAATAATAACAAATTTATTTATATAATAAAATGATTTTCAATCAATCACTTTCATCATAATTTATTCAGTTAAAAAGTAGGTATTTGATTATTACTTACGTAAAAACATGTTATAACTCCTGCCGTATAACCTGGTTGGAGCTTCATAGCAACACCAAAGTAACCCCACTTGTACGAATTAATTGATTTGAAACCGCTTCCTACATTCACAAATAGAGCAAAAAAAATAAATCTACAATATGTTTCAGCAAATATTTAAACTAAGAATGACAAAATACACATGCAAATGTTGCATTAACCACTACAACACATAAGGTTTTTTACTACAGGAAATTTACACAGCATTTACGAAGGAAAATTTCTGTTGTTTATAGTCCAGTTGAAAGTGAAACAAGTCATGTTTGTGTGTGTGTGTATGAGAGAGAGAGAGAGAGAGAGAGAGAGAGAGACCGGAGCTTCTATCAAGCCAAACAGTCAAGGAGTTATGGTCTATAGTTTGATGCTGAGCTCCCCAACGACTCCTAAAGCCTTGATTAAAACCTATAGAACGAACCCTAGAACTAGGGTAATATCCAGGTGAAGGTGGACCCTGAGCATAACTTGTAGATGAGTACAAAAAAACCACAAGAAAAAAGCTAAGGAGAGCCATGAAAAACAAGATAAATAGACAATGTGAACTCCAAAAATACAATGTGTTTGGACTAAAGAAGATAAATAGAAGTAAATGACTTGTTGAAGAGAGTATGGAAGCACATAAGATGTATATATAGAAGAATACCGGTGCATATATGTAATGGTCCTACAATGGATATACTAATGTGATAAGGAGGTTAAGGGAAGTTAAACAAATGGACAAAGTAAGACCATGCATATCGATAAATAATTAAAAGGTCAAAAATTGCATGAGACAAGGTTGTTGTTTAGATCATTCAGTCAAGGTAGCAATGTATGTAAAAGGAAATATAAAATACAAAGAGGTAAAAAGTCATCACCTCGCTACTCTTATAATAAACTTTTTTACCATGTTAAGATAAGCAAAGTCTACCCTCCAAGCGTCCCACGTATGTTTGTTGTTTAGCTACTCGTCCGTTTTGATAGCTAGACAATGCGTATTCTATGTATATTGTCCCTAATAATTCATCGTTTATCATAATTTGATCCATCGTTTAAACATCAAATCAAAGTCAAACTCGCACTCATTAATCAGAATGCCACGTTAACATAAATCTTGCAGCTCATCTTTTCATTTTAATTGTATTTTAAATTTTTTGCACACAAAATGCATTGATTATATAATAAAAATTATTATTTTTAAAATTTTCTTTTTTAAATAAAAGTGTAAATTTTTTATTTAGAAAATAAAATTTAAAAATAATTTTCTTAATTATGCAGTCTAAATATTTAAAATTGAGTTAAAAAAAGTTAAGTGACTATTAAAAAAACCTAGGGAGTAGCAAAGATATTTTAACGAATATGTACCTGTGATCACAATGTAACAATAATTATTGTATTAATTTAATTATTCTTATTGGTTAATTTATTTTTTTGCATGCAAATGGTGTATCATGTATAGTAGTCGGTAAGATTAAAAGTAATATCAAGTTATTATTTGTATAAACAGAATTTCATAATAATCCCTGCAAAGTATAAATCAAATTAAATAAAATGAATATTGTTAAATTATGTAATTAAATGAAATCGAAGTGGAGTGTAATTGTAGAATGTCATCATATAATTTTTTTTTTACTAATGTGACTTATAAATCTAATTATAATTCTAGTTATGCACCTAATTTAACTAATAGAAAATAAAGTTTAAAGAGAACATAAGTTAATTTGTGTTAAGTTAATACCAAAATTTGGTATTTCTATATATACTTACTTTTGTGCAATAACAAAACATAATTGCGCTTATTAATAAAGAGTATAATTTTAATTATCTTATGAATCATATATTTGTTATTTTAGATAATTTAATATTAATCAATATTATCTTATAATTATTTTATAATTAACTTTCTCGATATAGTTCATTTAATATTACTTAATTATTGATAAAAAAATTCAAATTAAAGGTAAATAAGCGCTTGGATAAATACTAACTAATAAAAATAAAATTTAAATAAAATAGAAGTCAATTTACGTTAACTAAGTATCAAAATTTGATAATTCAAATTTTTGTGAACCAATAAAATATGATTTCACTTATTAACAAAAAATATATATTAAAAAATAATTAATCAAAATTTGATACCTGCCTATCTTATTCTGTCCCGATGAACATATAAAAAAAATCGTAAAAAAAAAACTTTCGAATAAGCAACTAAGTACGAAGCTTGCATTTATGACTTCAGGAAAATAATATTCAACATGAAAAAGAGGTAATTCCGACGGACAGTATAACTCGATTTTGTAATGCTATTCACCGGAGGTTTTCCTTGACATTCAATGCTATAAGAAATGTTATAATAAGTTATATATGTGAATTGGGGTTAGCGCGGTGCGGGCGGTGCAGTTTTTTTCTCAAACCGCAAATCAAACTGCATATGCGGTTTGATCAAATTTTCAAACCGCACCCGCACCGCGTACCCTTAAAAACCGCATAAACCACACCACGAAAATACGGTGCGGTGTGGTGCGGTTCACCGCGGTTTACACTTTAAAAATTCGACAGATTTAAATAAAAATACAAAACTTAAATTTAATCAAAATTCTGAATGTTATAACACAAATTCACCAATATTTTTCAATAATACAAGTTAGAAATTACACACCGGAAATTTTAACTTTTTTAGGAATTCAATTACAAAACAAAAATAACTTAAAAGTGCAAAGCAAAAGACATAACTAGCAGCTTCAAAATTTGATCATGATTTATTATTAAGTTTAAAAAATAAATTTGTAAACAATGATCATGAATTGAGTTCAAGACTAACTATTCTAATCACATAAGAAACAGTAGGATGTAATGTAATCTTGGTACTTGTGGGAAGTGTTTGTGCGGCCAACTAAAGAGCAAACAATAATCTAATTAAGTATTGGGTTGTAAATATTTAGTGGGATGACCCGATAGGAATATAAGTATATTATATATATATATTCTTTTACTCCCTCTGTCACTCCCATTTGTTTACACTTTCCTTTTTTGGATGTCCCATCCAATTGTTTACATTTCAAAACTTTCCAAAAATAGTAAGGTTTTTATAATTTTTAAAATAACTACATCCACTACTTCTCTCCACTATATCCACTTTATACATATAATATTAATCGGTCCCACTATTTTACTCACTTTTTTAACTTTCCTCCACTATTTTATCATTTTTCTTAAACTCCGCGCCCCACCCAAATGTAAACATTTGGGAGGGACGGAGGGAGTATAACATATTAAATATTGCGATGCAGTGTGGTTTGAACCGCATTTCAGAAATTTAAAACCACAACTCGCACCGCACCGCACGGTTTATTTAAAATTCAAACCGCAACCGTACCACGAAAATTAAAAACCACGTTTTGTAGTACGGATTAATGCGGTGCGGACAGTTTTGTGCAGTTTTCTGCTCACCCATATGAATTTTGTTCTTTAGTGGGGGGTTTCGTTTACATGCATCTTTCCAAATGATGCGGGTACGATTTCCATTGACAAACAGAACGGTTGCTTTTGCCAAAATAGATGACAACATGTGGACCTTTGAGTTCACATCAACACTCTCAACTGTGCTCTACTAATAAAGTTATATACGTGTTTATTTCAAACATATTAGTACCCGCAGTTAAGGGTGTACGCGGTTCGGATCGGATCGATTTTGAGGTAAAAGTCGAATCAAATCGCGAAGAGCGGTTTTAGAAAATTGTCATCCGCAACCGCGTACGCGGTTCGGATCAGATCGATTTTGGGGTAAAAGTCGAACTAAATCGCGAATAGCGGTTTTAGAAAATTGTCATCCATAACCGCAAATGCGATTGTGGTTAACCGCGTCAATTGCGGTTGCGAATTTGCAGTTATTGCGGATCGGTTTGCGGTTCAACCAGTTATTTTAAAATAATTAATAACTTGCAAAAATATAAATTCGAAATATTAATAAATTCAAGTTTAAGTTACGTGATAAATTTACATTCAAAAATAAAATACAAACTAATGCTCCGTGTGTAGTAAGGATATTAAAAATATACAAAAATATGGAGGCGATAGAAAAGAAAAAGGAAAAGGATAAAAAAATTACATGTTAATTACATTTTTCATTTGCTTGGTTATATATCTTATAATGATTGTGAATCTTATGAACGAAGTCTTAACATTAACCTAAGATTAGTTAATAAATGTGTATATTTATTAATTTATATAATATCAATTACATTTTTTGAAATATATTTTATTATAAATATATGTTGCGATTGCGATTTTCAAGAATTTAAAACCGCATCCAAACCGCGAATGAACGATTTTTAAAATTTAAATTTACAATCAATCTGCGTTTCGTGATTATCCGTAAATACGGTTCGGTTACGATCAGTTGAACGGTTAAATACGGTTGAACGGTTCGTTTGTACAGCCCTACCTGCAACGTATGTTAATATAGTCTTCTTCACTCGTGCTGTTTTATTCACCTTTTTCTTGTTAAACAACGTCGTCAATCAACAAAGTTTAATTCATTTCACATGCAGCATTATAATCACTTTCTCTGTACTAATCGGGTCGCAATTATATAATTATATATTTGTATAATTATATAATTACAAACCCGATTAATTAATCTCTATGTAATAATTCAGTCGCAATTATGTAATTATCATCACTCATATTTGTCAGTGTTCTAAAAATCAATCGATTAATCAATTAATCGGAGTTCAGATGAGTTCCGTCTCGATTAATCGTTAATCGGGTTAAATTATAGTTTTTTAAAAAATCGGTCAAAAGTCGGGTAGTTCGGGAAAAATCTATCAATTCGGGTCAAAAATCGGTCGAATCGGTCAAGGTTTGAAATTAACAAAAAAAAATAATTTTTTTTTAATAATAATTAACATCTAACATTTAATAATTAATTAAATACAGAAACAATCGTATATTTTTATATTCTTAAATCTTCCCTACAAATCGGTAATTGAATTATTCTCGAATCTCAACACTCAACTCGCTTGCTCGATCAATTAACAATATTAAGTTATTCTAATTTATTCAACAAATGATTACATTTTTTACATTTGTAATTTTGTAACTACCAGTACTGACTAGTGAATTATGGACTAGTGAGTAGTGATGATAAATTTTTTTATAAATCTTACCATTTAAACATCTATATTGAATTAATGATATGTGATTTTATTTTTATAAATTTTATGAAAAATTAGTGACATTAAATAGAATTATTTATTAAATAAATTATTTCCGATTAGTCAATCTGATTAATCGAAATTATCCGATTATTCACTCAAAAATCTCTCTACTAAATAATCCCGACTTCCGTTTTTTAAAACAGTGCCTCATCTTAATTGGTTAAAACACGAAGAATGCTAGAAAAGAGATCCTGCAAAATAATTCAGGCTTGAGACAGTTACAATCGGCCTTCATGAGGACACTGGCATAAAGATAACATGTTTATATAATTTTGTACAAAATACATACAATGAGCAGCAGATATGATTGATCTTGTCATGGACTAGTCTATCACTGTACCTGCAACCTATAATCTTACTGTACTAGTATTATCTTAACCTACAATAATGCCAGGTTTGCTAGGCTCGTTATCAGTTCTGATTAGCAGGGGAGAGCAAATCTCATATCGGTTCGGGTTTTAGATAAAAACAGAACCAGAACCGGAAATCTTCGGTTTTTAAAATTAAAAATTGCAACTGCAAACGATCTATTGGATCGGTTTCGGTTTTAAAAACTTCCGATCGGTTTATATTGGTTCGGTTTCGGCTACAAAATCGGTTAAAAAAGATATTGCATAATAAAAAACAAAAACATTCAAGTAAAATAAAATTTTCAAGCATTATGTGAATGTGTTACCATTATTCTCTAATAGCAAAATAAAATTTCCAAGTATACTTTATAGCAACTGGATTCAAACTATTCATATTCATAGGATTCTAGCAACTATGTATGCCTACACCCTTGAATAATACTCCCTCCGTCCCTCCCAAATGTTTACATTTGGGTGGGGCGCGGAGTTTAAGAAAAATGATAAAGTAGTGGAGAAAAGTTGAAAAAATGAGTACAGTAGTGTAACCGATTAATATTATATATATAAAGTGGTTATAGTGGAGGAAAATAGTGGATGTAGTTAATTTAAAAACTATAAAAACTTTACTATTTTTGGAAAGTTTTGAAATGTAAACAATTGGATGGGACATCCCAAAAAGGAAAGTGTAAACAAATGGGAGGGACAGAGGGAGTATGTTTTCTGTGAACCATTTTTGCATTACTATGTAGCTGGGTAAATCATAGATGCAAATGCAATCATGCAGAGTTTAAAAGAAAGTGCCAAAAATGAGGGGAAGCTACAATGTGATGAGATTTATTAGTTCAAGATGGACGGTATCTTCTGCAAACATAACTTACAATCCATGTTTTCTACAATGAAAAGTCAAGAAATTAATCTCCATCTAAACTTATTAGAATTGACACTTATACATGTCAAAAGATCTAATTCAATTACAAACTGTAGCCTACTGTTGCTCTGCTGCTACGGCCAGCCAGATGTTAATTATTTAATGTTTTATATGTATATATATACTACCCCTGTCTCGTTTATCCTCTACGTTTACTATTTACACGTATTTCGAGACCTCTATAAAATATAGTTTCATAATATTTTTTTAAAATTATTTTTTTTAATAAAAGTTTAAACATAAAATTTTTATAAAGATTTTTAAAAAAAATATATATAACGGAGTTATACTTTAAATGAACATTAAAAAATGTGTCAAAAAGTGATGTGGAGAATTCAATGGGATAGAGATAATATTTGTTAATCCTAAATATTTATATACATATATACACACATATATATATATTTATTTATTTAAATAATCGGTTTAATTTTTCTCGGATCGGTTTGGACCTAAAACCGAAAAATTATTATCGGATCGGTTTTTAAACTTTTCGATTTCGGATCGGTTCGGGTTTTTGCGGATCGTTTTTTTACGAATTTTACCGATTTCGGATCGATTTCGATTTTTGTTCGTTTTTTTGCTCAACCCTACTGATCATTGAGTATGTACTACGTAAAAAAGAGTGATAGGGTGCTAGAGGATTAAATGGAGTACTATGTCGTATTCCTACTCCTATTGTTTCGCACAGGGTGGCTGTTAATATTGATGTGGGGCAGGGAGGGGCCTCTTCTTCTTCTCCGTCGGGGTCTTCTAGGGATCCGGTTGGTGTGCCTTCTGGGGTGTTGTCGGGTTGGATTCTATTTCTTTTGACGTGGACCTTCTTGACAAGTTTCTTTCGAGTCCAAGACGCACGGTCAAGTGCATTCCCTCTAAACCGAGACTTGGTTTTGCTAGAATTTTTCTTAGTGCCTTGGATAAGGTTCTAGCGTGTCCGACTGATTTATCTTCTTGGGTGCAACTTCTCATTTTACCTTGTTGTACTTTGAGCTCGTTTGTGCCATCCAACAGAGCTCAGCGGCGGTCTGGGGAAAGAGAACGATGTCAGTTTGAGCATATTTCTAGTGCCATTCTTCGGTGAAGGGATCCGGGCGATAGGATGGGTTTGGTGAAGGATCGCTTGGCCTTTTTAACAACTTCCACCCAGAGTTTACCGAAGTCTAGGAATTTTGAGGAGGCTAACCTGTTTCAGTGCAAGCGTAAGTTGGATGATGGGCACTTTATAACTGCTATTAAGGTGCTTACTTCCTCCGGTGTTGCTCCAGATACTCCAGACACTTTGGCTGAATTGGAATCCAAGCACCCTTTCGTACCCTCTCCGGTCTTGATTTCCTCCGTGATTGGGGTGGATGCCCTTCACGTCCACAAAGATTTGGTGTTGGATCGTATTCGAAGTTTCCCTAAAGGGACCTCTTGTGGGCGTGACGGGCTTAGAGCCCAACATTTTCTGGATGTTTTGGGTGGGGCTGCTTCTGCGGTTGCTGATGATCTGTTAGGTTCTATTACGAGGGTTGTCAACTTGTTCCTTAGTGGCAAGTGCCTCGCCCAGCTGGGGGAGTTTATTGCTAGTGCTCCATTGACTCATTTGGTCAAGCCAGGAGGTGGTATTCGCCCTATTGCTGTTGGTACGGTGTGGAGAAGGCTGGTATCTAAGGCTGCATCTTTTTCTGTTGGTAGTTCTATGACATCTTATTTACGGGATTTTCAGTTTGATGTTGGTATTCCTGGTGGTTGTGAGGCTGTTGTGCATTCTGTCAACAAACTCTTAGAGGCTAGGGGGGATAAGGTGGCACTACTAGAAAAAGTAGAATAGACATCACCTCTTAGACATCGGTTGCTGTTGGCACCAATGTAAAAAGTATTTTTTACATCGGTTTTAATCAAGCGGTGTCTTTGTGTTATATAAACATCGATTATTTATACCAACTGATGTTATATGTCTGTTTTAAAATTTTAATCTAGCGCGCCTCCATCATTTCCCCCCTTAGCCAAATAATTGATTCCCTCTTTAAAATTCCCCGTTTTTGCCTTGAAAAAATTTCAATCCTTATCTCCCTCCCCCTGTTTTCAACTTTTCACATAAAATTAAAAATTAAAAACACATATACATACTCTCATCTCTAAAAACATAAACATAAAATCAAATAAATCAAAAACTCTCGTATCTCTCTGCCCGACTGGAAGATCTACTCGACTGAAGAACAACTCCATCCCTCTCGCTCAACTGAAGTAAAAGTATCGCTCTTTCTTTCCTCGACTGCTCTCTCTGTGCTATCTTTGCGGTGGAGGTCAAAGCTTTAATTGGGTAAATTTTTAAACCCTAATTTGTTAATAACCGAGTAATTGTTTGAATTGAGTATGTTAAAGTTTTATTTAGATGAGTAATTGTTTAAATTATTTATGTGGGTGATACATTATAAAAAATAGATTGATGGGTTGTGCTTCTCGCTAATCTTATTATGCTGCTACAAGACACAAGATGAGATGAAACTCATGGACATTGATAGTAAACATCTTGGAATACCAAAAGCTGGGTTTGCAAGGGTCTGTAAAGATCTCTTTTGGGCTTCTTCTAATTCTTACATATCTAACTGGCACACTTCTCCTCAGCTCTTCCCTAATCTTGTTAATCCTAAAAATATTGTTTCTTATAATGTTTGTAGCAACTTCTTTATTACAAAAGACTTCTATGTATTTGTTTACACATACTATTTATGTTTGTTATCCCCGCTAGTTTTTATGTATATTTATGATTAGTTAGTAAAGTTGTGGTTTTCGAAAAACCGAAAAATAGAACCAGGCAAGAGTGTTATCAAATACTTGTGCTGATTGATCTGCCCTTCTAATTAATTGGAAAATAGACGGTTAGTACACATGTCCCCTGTCTCGATGGAGTTGCTTTATAGATTAATGATCTTCTTTTTGTGTTTACTTGATACAGCACCATCGATCTTGTAAATTCTTGGACTCATGTTTTTGTGTTTGCTAACTTTTTAGTACTCAATATTGTGTTATATCATTTTTTATAATGATTTAGGTGCATTATCATGTCGATATTTACAACTTTACTGACAATACATGGGGCGGAAGGTTTGATATGCCAAAAGAAAAAATGGCACATTCGTATCTTGGTATGCTAACAGATGGAATATACATTTATGCTGTCTTCCAATATCGAGGGCCTACATCACATAATCTTGTGTTGGATACTCAGATGAATCAATGGTAGATCTGCTTTCTTTACCAGTTCCCAAGTATGTTTAGTAAACTGAGCTAACATAACTTTATTAGTGTTTATTGGGCAATTGATGTGTCTGATGCTGGTGATCTGGAGAATGAACTTAGTAGTAAGCAAGTTAGCTTTGTGGATGTGATGAGTTTGATGGTTGCCACTGATTGGGCTAACCAGTTGGTTATGGCTGATCTTGCTATCGCTGGGCATGTATGCTTTTTATTTACAAATAATCTGATATCAATTTCATAATTATTAGTAATTGTCGAGTCTGGAGTTGGTTTGGATCATAACATATTCTTAGATACTCTAATGTAATTCACAGCCTGATTATTGACTGTAATTCATAGTAATAAAATTTACCAGAAAGAGGAAAATGGAAAAAGACAATAAGGATATGTAAAAGCTCAAAAGTTACTCTGATCTAGGCCTAAAATTGAGAAGTACTTGAGCTTCTATGTACTTTATGGATTGCTTGGTAACATTAAGGCGTAAATACTAGGAACTATTCTGAGTTTCATGATGAGCATGATACGAAATCGAGTATGCTTCCCTGGCTTCATATTCTTGTTATACACCAAAAGTAACCCAAT